>NC_056743.1:741141101-741293601 GCF_019279795.1 Protopterus annectens
CCAGAATGTCCGAATTTTTTTGCACTGTCTGACTTTTTCTCAGTAATTAAGACTTTTCAAAGTTTCTCAAGTGTCCAGAGTATTCAAGGTGTTTGCAGTTTTAAAGTAAAGCATTTTCAGAGAGGTTGTTGTGCACTTGAGCAAAATTACAATTACCTGGTCTATACTTGTGTTTAAATAAAGTTGTTATGGCACAGGGATTTCGCAGACCTGAACCGTTGGTGTTTGATGATGATAATACTGAGATTTGGCAAGTGTCTGAGCAAGAATTGTATTCTCATAGTATTTCCTGCCCTCCTCAGACTACCCCATCTCCTCTTTACATTTCTCTATTTCCCATATTTCCCATTACTCTACTCTAGTTCTTTCTCCATATAAAAACACTGATTATTCTATAACTTTCTTGGGTGGCGTAAGCCAGGCAACCTTGTTGGCTAGGCTTACGTAACCCTTGGGCCGATAGCCTAGTACCTACCTGTGAACCTATAATACAATGTTTGATTATTTACTGAAAGTGCAATTTACCTGTGGCATTTCTGTTGTAATTCTACTTTTTACTGCTTTATATGAATAACTGATCTTATAGCAGACTTATCTATGTATTGCTGTTTATAAACTGATCTATTGTATCTTTTGCTTAACTTGTAAGTAATAATAAATGTACTTGGAGCTTTTCTCCTTGGGTCTCCACTGAAAATGGGCCAACAAATGTCAACAAATAAAGAAAGAAAGAATATGATATTTTCATATAGGTTGCATTTTCTGATAAAGATGCATGTACAAGAGCATTTATACTTCTCAGTTTAGCTGGCTCAGAGGCCATTGAGTGGGAGTATTCATCTGAGTATGCACCTGCTGTGTATGCAGAGGAGGGGGAGAGCCACCATATTGTGATACAGGCTGAAATGGGGGAAGACTCGTGAGTGCTTAAAATGTAAATTTAGAGAAATGTGTAACCTTCAAACCTGTATTACAATGGAAAGGCACAAATTTTACACAATAAGTCAAAAGCCTGGTGAAACTGTTGCAGCATATATTACCGACTTAAGAAATTGAACAAAAACATGCAGCTTTGGTGACCTATGAGATGAGTTGATAAAAGACAGTCTTATATGTGGTGTTAATAATGATGCAGTGAGAAAGATATTTTGCTTCAAGACAGTGAATTAACATTGAGCAAAGCCACTGAGATTTGACAAATACATAAGATTGCAGAAAAGCATACAAATATGCTTACGAATAAAAAAAACATGTTTGCAGTATCTGTTAGTGTGCAGCAGAAAGGTAAGATGTAAAAGAAACTGAGAGGCAGTGCCACACCATCCTCCTTGTTTACTGTCACAGTTGTGGAGGAGCCATGAACCTAAATAGAAAAAGTGTTTAGCTTTTGGTCAGCAATGTCACAAATGTAAAAAGTGGAATAATTTCAAAAGGCTTTGCAAGTCTAACGTGTCATAAACATATTAAAAGAAGGTATTTGAAGAAGCAAGTAGATCAGATAGAGGATGTAGTACATTTTGAGAGCTCTGAGCAAACTTTGTGTTAATGGTGTCTCTGTGATCAATGAAACAGTTAATACAGTAAATTATCAGGTGTCAACAGAGTGAATATTTTGTACTGTACAGATTAATGGGAAACCTGTAGAGCTTAAATTAGACATTGGATTGAAGTGCAGTGTTATATTGGCACAAATGTTTGCTAAAATAAAAGCTGGTGAGAAACTTGAAAGTGTGCAAAACTAGTTGCTTGTGGTGGTAAAGAAATTCAAACTGATGTCGCAGTAGTTCTTTCATGCCATTCTGCTGGAAACCGCTATGACTTGCAGTTTTATGTAGTCAAAAGACACGTGCAGTCACTGTTAGGCCTCAAAGACAGTCTGAGAATGGGACTGATTTCATTTAATAAAGAGGTCCACCATATATGTCTGAATAACGACGATAGTTCTACACAGAATATTTTTAGTGAATTTGTTAATATTTTCAAAGACAAGCTTGGTAAACTTCCAGTCACACATTCCATGAAGTTAAACCATGAAGTAAGCCCAGTTGTCAGACCAGCATGGAAGATTCCAATAGTAATGCAGAGTAAAGTAAAAGCAGAACAAGACAAAATGGTGAATTTAGGTGTCCTTACTCCAGTAGAAGAACCGACTGAGTGGGTATCCTCCATGGTCGTAGCTCATAAGAAAAGCTGAGATGGTATTCAAATATGTACTGATCCAAGAAATTTAAAGCACTTAAATGTCCTTATCATCCAATGCATACAGTAGAAGAGGTAGCTGCTCTCATCCCAAATTCCACTGTTTTTTCAGTCTTAGATGCAAAAAGCTCCCTTTGGCAAATTTCACTGGATCACAAATCTTAATTTTTAACCACATTCAGTACACCATTTGGTAGATGTGGATTTTTAAGAATCCCATTTAGAATTAGATCTGCCAGTGAAGTCTTTCAACATGCCATGGAACAATTTTTTTCTGGTTATCCATGTGCTGTTATCAAGGGAGCCCGCAGGATTTTTTGCAGAGGGGGGTGCAAACCCAAGCCCCGCCCACACAGCCACACCCCTTCTGCTGTCCCCACCCACTCAGTCCCACCCCCCCACCCACACAGCCATTCCAGTATCCCATTACTTGGCTATTTCTCCCCATTTGTCATAGACACTGTTCAAATCTCTGTGTGCATACTGTTTTATGCTTTACTTCTGCAATGATTACAGATATTTGGATTTCATTAACAACTTTTATTTCAAATTTTATAGCACAAACACTGATAGACATTTACTAAACCTAAACAAAGCAATAGTCTTACAATGAAAACAGACTTAGCATTAAAACTTCTCTACCTTTGAAACCCACATTCACTGAAACAACATTGAAACCCGCATTCAAAGAAAATGCATCTGGCCAGTGGCAGGGTAAGTTTACCTTTGGGCTGTTTTCAAATCATAGGCTCCTTGCACACATTTTTAGAACCATGGAAAAGTTATTTGATTCACCTTCCTGACTGTATTAATTATACTGTATAATAATTTAATTATATCCCTTGTATAATACAGCACCACTTGTTAGAGCGTGTTTTAAATTTATAGTTCTGAACATTTTTCCTTTAAACAATGAAACAAATCATATGAACCAATAATGACAACCTGCCCAATTCAGAACATTTCAACCATAAAGGGCCACTCTACTCAAACTTCTGTCATACAATCCACCAATATCAGTTAATATGCAGAATCTTTGCAGAAGTAAAATTCATCTGAATAATTCCACATTAAAGAGATCTGAAACCAGTGAAGAGGTTGTTGCTAGAAAACAACTTTATATTTCAGTGTTTAATCTACAAATTCAATGCCTGCTGCCCTTGAAGAATAAATTGCCTACGTTATATTAAAAAAATGGTAAGCTGGTATATTGCAATAAGGAATGGGTGGCAAGCTGAAAAACAAGTTCATAGTTATTAGGCATCTCATCCAAAGGAGGACATACTCAGGACTGTAGCACTCCACCTCCTTAAAATACAAACCTACATGTTGTGGGAGTAGAACCTATAGCCTTCTGTATCAAGATGCAAGTAAGCTACCTGCTGTGCTGCTTTAAAAATGCTATACCACAATAGTGATACCATTTGCTAAACAAAACAGTTGCACATTTTAAGTAGGCTTAGCATGAGCAGCAGTAAATTTCTCTTCCCTTGAAGCTCACAATTCCTTGAAAATGCACTTGAAAATAAAATCTACCTGCCAACTCTAACTAGGGCATTTCACTCTCTCTCACACACCTCAACCTCTTAGTGCAAGAAATCTGGACAAAGCCTAAAATAAATAGGAACAGATTGTAAATATTGTTGTCATGAACTTAGAGCATTGCTAGAATCTGCACCTGCTTCTGACAAAGTACCTTCTTGATGACACACAGGACAAATATATATTTGTGCAGTTATTCAAACCCAAACTGTTTTTAAAATAAAAAAAGTCACTTACTACCAAAGAAAAATAAGTAGTAGATAACTACAAATAGGTTTAATTAAAGAGCTGAATAATATTACCTATGTACTTTCCTCACAGTGTGACTCAGCTTCTTAACTACTACCATTTGTGCCAAACCTGAAGTGCTGAGAGCAAAATAGAATAATGGAATCACTGGAGATAATTGAAAATAGTTTAGAACATTACTTTGCTAAAATATTATGAAAACAACATGAGCTATAGAAATTCTTGGGAAGAAATTGAAATGCAAAGTAACCTTAGTCAACCATTTCATTTACAGCCCCATGGGTGCTTTATGTAATGAAATAAGTACTTTGCCTGCAATTTCATAACATACACTTTTAGATACCTAATGTACTACGATGTATACTAGGTGGCCTAGTATACGTCAAATACCGTTTTTTTTTTCAAATAGGGAATAAAATGTATTGTTTGAAAAGTAATGTATTTCTATAGTCACCTGCAGATATATTTTACAGGACTTCAGATAAACTTATGCATGTTAAGTAAAGTTATATGTCTATGAATTTTAACTAAGAGCAACCATATGAATTTATTGGTGTGTGTTCAGGATGAGTAGTGAAACCATATGAAATCAAGTTCCTTATTCCTACTAGTATCACACTAAATTCAGTTAGTAAATAGTTAACATTTAGTCCAGTTAATAAAACAAAGTTAATATTTTATTTCAATGAGAAATGTTTGTTTTTCAAGAGAATACAATTTGCTCCACTATTATAGTTGGTTGTAAACCTTCAAATAATATATTATGCTCTAGCTCTCAAGACTAAATCCAAAGAAGTTTCCTTTATGATACCACCCTGATAGGATGCCTACCTTTGATGCTCCAAGAGCATTAAACTGAAGAAGCTGACCTCTAGCTAACACTACTTATCACTCCTAAACTGGTACTTCATGAGACTTTGACCTGGGATTGCAAGCAGGCATCTCTTCCTCATTTCTTGGCTCCATAGTGCCTGACCTCACTAATCTATTGCTTGTGTCCGGTCCAGCAAGGCAAACACCTTACCTCTGCACCAGTGGGCTGGCTGCTGTAAGCAATCCTGCCAGACTTTAATAGCATGGTCAGAATATGCAGCAGTTTATTTCTTAACACTGAAGGTGTGGTTTCATAATCATAAATGTTGGACTACTTTTTTCTGCTATATGAAGCTGTGCAAGGATAATTCAAATCAGGGAATTAAGAATAAAAAAGGCTGCATACATGTCTGCCTATTACAGAACTAAATGCACATAGTTTCTACAACTATTTTTTGGAAACACCACATTCTGGCCACACTTCAGTGTTAATGCATCTAAAATGTAACATCCCATCACTAATATATTATAAGATGTGTATAATTTGATAAGCCACACTGCTTACATCAGCTGGGCTACTTAGATTTCACATGTGAAGATGGGCAGATGACAGGTGCAGACCTCATCAATGACTTTTAATCAGGAGCCCACCTTTCCCTTTGTAGAAATGAAATATTTATTTTTGAGCATGTGCACAATTAAGGAAAAAAAATGTGAGAAAAATCCACATTAAAAATAGCAAGATGTGAGATAGAAATCAGTCGACATATATATGGGTGCATGGCAACAGATTGAAACATCTAAATATCTACAAAAATATCTAATGTACGAAATGCCAATAGTCAAAAGCAATCTAAGCACAAAACATTAATAAAACCTAATCACATCTCAAACCTGTATTTGGTTGCACTCCCACTTCCCCTGCTAATTATATATACCATCTTCGAAGTGGTGCAACAGTGAGGAAAGGCCATATACCCTTCCCTGGTGTAACTTCAATTTTATAGATATTTTTTCTTTAGATATTTTTAACTGTTGATATTTTGAATTTTAGGTAAAGTACATACTATCCTTAACTGAGGGACACTAAATACACAAGTATTGAGAAAAAGAAAATCGACTGGGAGTGGGACTTTGGGAAGGACACATTTCAACTTGTGCTGAACTGGACAGTGTCCAGGTAATGATACATGGACAGTGAAAGTCCAGTAGAATAACTTCTCTATTCCAGCACTGTGTCCAGGTAATGCTACAAGGACAGTGAAAGTCCAGTAGAACAACTTCTCTAAGGTAATTGGTCACCTTTTTATACGCTAGACAGACTTCCAAGAAAAGTGCCAAATCCCCACAGCCCCCCCCCCATTATCGATCAGATAATGTTATAGACATGTAATATTACACATCGCACCAGTAAAAATCCAGCCATTCTAGCTTCTGCTTTTAATAGGTAAACCTTTATGCCTTCTCAAAGACATACCTTTCAAGTATACCTCATTACGGGGGGGTATGCTCCTTATTTTGAGTATTAAAAAAATCATGTTCCTTGAATTCCCATATTGAATAGGTCTGTCATACATTTAACCTCCCTCTTACTTACATACACACACACACACACACACACACACACACACACACACACACACACACACACACACAGACTTTCCTTGCTCAGTCCAAGGCAGTTTAAATACATTAAACTACTCCCTACAAAAGTCTTACCACTCTCCCCAAGTACTCTTTTCAGTCTTGGCATTGAAACATCTTCCTTCTAACTGCAACCCATGTCCTCTTCTCCACATTCTGTTTTAACTCAAGCCATTTCAGTTGTATCTAGACAATGTATTCATCAAAATCATATCACCATTCTGTTTCCAAACAGTAAGCATTTAGACCATATCCCCTTTTGTGTTGCTATCTATCCATTTTTTCCATTTGAAAAAAGACATGCATCTAAACCATATCCCTCTTTCTCTTCCCATGCAAACATGCCCGACTGCCCATTTCTTCTCAGACCTCAGCACCTCCAGTCCTTTTTCCAAGTTGGTATCTCTGTATTGTGTGCTTTTTACCCAGCTTGATTTTTTTGAACTTATAGAACTGTTACTCATATAATAGGACCTTGAACAGGATTCACTAAAAGTACATTTTATTCAAGTATTTATTAATTAACATGCAGAAAGCATAACAGATTAATATATTGTCAAATATAAACCTGCAAAAAGATACAGCTTACTGTATTTGTAGCATGATAAGTTATCCTATGCAGCCCACATGTGAGCAAGCTCCCATGTCCCTCTATATGTAGGGAGTTGTGCTGTAAGTGGCCAAACCCCCTGTCTTGCAAAAAAATACCATTTTGCATTTCTACTGTATCATGTAGGCAGCTAAATTAAGATTTATCATGAATGCCATATTAAATTCAATTGGTAGGGATCTCGGTGAAGTGTGGTTTCAGTGAGTCATGCTCCATAATGCAAGATGCAGGCATTACGCTTTAGTATGTTTACATAAAACCTTACTTTTGGTCAGACTATATGTGACTTTTAGAGCTGTGAACAGATTCCAGATGTAGGCTTTGCAATGCTCTGAATACACAGAGGATTTCAGCATCATTAAGATTCATTCCTTGCTTTATGGATTATCTTTGCTACTGGCCTTTCGTATTGGAGTCTGTCTAGTGGTGATTATTACCCTAGAAATCGTTTCCAAGCTCTGTCCTTCTTGGGTCACCCCACAAACAATATGTTTTCTGTGGGGCTTTCTGATGTGCACAGCTTCAAATCAAAAGTCTCATTTGCTATATCTCTACTCTAAAAGTAAGTTGCAATAGGTCAGTTTTGAAACCAAGCCTCCATTCACTACTTCTACATCTCGGAATACATTTTGGCATGCCATCTAAAATCCAATGCAATATCAACCAGGAGTATAATAATCTGAACCAGTTATAAATTCAGACTTCTAGCACTCCACTGCTTGGGGGCTTTTCTTCTGATAATTCTCCTTCAACATAAACATTGGATATTTTGGAAAATACATTTGTCCACCATTACTGTTCTCCCACTTCATGCCCTTTAGATTATTTGTTGCTCTTCTATGAGGTGTGCCTTGGGAGGCCTTACAGATACCCAGATGCAGCATGACCCTAGGTTCTTACTTCATTCCTAATTGTAGATTAGGATGGACTTGCACAGTTTATGCTCAGTGAGAAATCAGTGAGAAAATTAATTCAGCAGCATAACCAGCATATTGTGCAGAATCTTGCTAGGATGTTCCCTGAAACAGAAGTAGTGTTAATAGGCCTGGAGTTACCTCCACCCTTACTGATACACTTTTGCTCAAGGCAACCACTACTGCTAATCTATAGCCATGCAGACCAATCCATGCAATAGTAAGAGTCTATATATGATTGTCATTAGTTTATCAAAAGTCACCACTGACTTTGATACAGCTCACTCAATCCATGTGCCGTGCCTCATAACTGCTTGGTTCATTCTGTTTCTTTCCTTGTCACTCTTCTGTGTTATCCCATTTGTCCCCATCTATATCTGTGGTTCCTTTCCATACTGGCATTGTGCCTTATCTGTGTCAAGTACAGGGGTGAACAACTTTTAATAATTATGTCCCATCTGTAGAATTCCTAGACTTGCCTGCCTCAACAATAGAGCAATCCTTTGCCAATGCTTTCTCTGCCCCCCCCCCCCCGTAAATCTGAAAAAACAAACTGCTTTCCTATGCCTCATCCCATTTCCATGTTATTTCTTAATTTAGTTAAATGTTTATTAACTGTAAAGATGGTCAGGTCGCACAACTCTCTTTAAATGCAACTCCGTCCAAAAGCATACTATAAAAGCAGGATTACGCAAACAAATAGCATTAAAAAAATACTAGGCCATGCAGCAAACAATTGCAGTGGATATTAAATTGCATTATGAGCACGCTGGCACTGAAATAGTGTGCATTAAGGTTAGTATTGAATAGGGTAACCACTTTAAATGTCAGGACCCATTACAGCAAGACCTGAAACACAGAGACTGAATGGTTTAAAAAATGGGCTTACATATGTTAAGTCCAAGATAGCCATTTCTCAGACTATCCCCTGGTCTCCAAGGTATGATAATTGCAGAGTTACTATATACAAGTCTGTGGGATCTCAGAGTTAATATACATTAGTTTGGGGGTAGTGTGGGGGCTTGTACCCCCTGTAAAAAAAATTTAAAGGAGAAGATCAATGTTAATGATTCGCTTATCCCCTGCCTTTTTGAGCTTTTCCTTTGGGGTGTTAACACTCTGCATTTCGAGTGCCAATTTTTCAATAGTGAGAATAGTGCACTGTTGGGCTGTACCACATGTCAAAGGAGGAGGAGTTCCAAATAGCTGGAAGCTGCCTAACTACAGGTAAATCTTTTTGAATGATCCGCATTTTCTTTCTTGGTGGCAGCTTTATTACTGTCCTCCCTCCCCCAGCAATACCATCTTGCTTACCCATTCTACGCTCTCTAATGTACCTTTACATTTTCATTCATTGCTTACTTTACTTCTGTTTTCAGCTAAGCTGGTGATTTCTTCCCTCATAAAAGGATTTCATTGCCTTTTAAGAATTTATGTAGAAATTTGATTTTACTCCTAACCTCGCACTGATGTCTGAAGCAAGTCCTCTTTGTACTAGATGAGTGAAGATTTCTCTCCAAAATCTTATACCTCTGTACATAAAAGGAGTGCACATAATTTTGGATACTAGTGTGAGAGACAAATACTACTATAAAGGGGACAGTAACATCAGATCCAAGGTACTGGGCTTTCAAAATACTGAAACATAAAATAAAAAGAAAGTAAACAGATGAAAATATCATTCAAGAGCAATCAAAATCAGCACCTGTAGTAAAATGCGTATTATTTCCCATCCACCCATGTAGGAGTGATTTGCTCTTACATACCCTTCCGTTTTTTTGTATACATGACCTTTGCAGTCACAATGTACTTTAGAGTACAATATTTATTTTCAATGATATTGTGACGACATTACAAGTCAGAGGGCATGAAAGTGCATTGCCCATAGGATAATGGGAGTAAAGCCTTGCATTACATCTTTCCTGTACTGTCTTATTTCAGAACAGTTTGACATTGAGATCTGTCTCTTGCTTCAATGTTTAATATGTTGAGAATTAAGCATTCTGAATTCAGTATTACGGACTTTGGTATGGTAGATATCCTGTTGTTTTTTGGCTGGTACAGCTTTAATCATAAGCTATATATGTGTAACCATATTACTAAGCAGTCTGCATATGGATTCATAACCTATTGAGATGCTCAGCCTGTTAGAAAAAAAAAAACACAATTGCTGATGTACGTATCCTAAAATGCACTCATTTGTGTACAGTAAGACTGTCTCTGTCCTTCTTAATAGCTTCCTTAAGGCAGTCCCAGCCAGCACTTTGCCACATTTCTCTGCATGCCTGTATTTGTAAGCCATACCATTGTTTACCTTGTCTCAACTTGTCTACATTTCAGTAATCCTAGCTCTCAGTTAACAAGACATATTATAGTAGTACTCCTAGATAATACACTGTTCAGTCACACACCTACCTCTCACTTGTACGCTCATCTGTAGTCCACACCAAACATCTCCTGAAATTCAAATTCCGCTCAGAAGATGAACAACGCAATCCAGCAGTTGCACAGACGGAGAAGACGTAAACAAGTCACAAACACCTACTCCGTCTGTGCGACTGTACGTAAAGGGTATTCTTAAAGAAGAATGCCCTAAAAACATAAAGGGCATTCTTAAAGACCACCCTAAAAAAAAAGAGAATTAATCTCCAGGCTAGCAAGTTCCAGGGGGGTGCAAGTGCACCCCCTTGCACCTGCCTACGGGCGCCCTTGGCTGTTATAGTAGATGACATTATTGTTGGAGGCAATGGTGAAGACAAACATGATAGAAATCTCAGGAAAGTTCTAGACCATGCTTGCAAAGTTGATCTCAAACTGAATCCTCAGGAAATGTAAATTCAAAGTGAAAGAAGTTACTTGTGTGGGGCATTTGTTTATAAGTTCTGGCTTACAACCAGATCCATCTAAGCAAACAGCAATTGCTGAAATGCCAGTTCCAGAGAATGTCACATCTTTACAACAGTTTCTAGGTATGTTCAACTGTTTAGGAAAGTTCATGCCAGACTTGAGTGAGCTTTCTGTACCATTACATGTGTTGTCACACAAGAATGTAAACTGGTCCTGGTTGGAACAACATAGGTTCATAGTTCATAGTTTAGTACTAAACTAACTGCCCTTGCGAGACATTTTAAGCCAAGCCAATTATCCCTTGTGAGACTCAAACACCAAAGAGTGATATTCTGAAGAAGAAAATTGCCTGTCCACCCACATTGAGATATTATGATGTTCACAAACTGTAACTCTTTCTTGTGATGCTTCAAGGTACAGCCTTGGCACAGCATGCCTTCAAGAAGGCATACCCATTGCTTATGCATCAAGATCTTTAACTCGGATGTATGCACAAATAGAGAAAGAACTTTTGGCATTAATGTTTGCATGTTCGAAGTTCAATGATTATATTTATGGCAGACCCATCCAAATAGAGACTGATCACCAACCACTAGTGACAGTTTTGAAAAAGCCAGTACATACAGCCCCAGCTCGATTGCAATGGATGATTTTAAAATTGCAAAAGTACAATTCCAGTACTGTTTACAAAAAGGGTAAATACTTGTACCTTGCTGATGCTTTGTCACACACACCCAGAGAAATGACAGAGCAGCATGAGAATGAAACAGCAGACTTTGAAGTCATGAAGTTAGACATTTCTCGTCATCATGCCTTAATGAACCAAGAATCATACAGCTTCAGACCCAGTTCTCCAGAAGCTAAAAAACATTATCAGTCAAGAATGGCCAACATGACAAACCAGTTTACCACTTGACATTCAGCAGTATTTTCCTTACAGAGATGAGCTCATGATGGAAGATGGAATCATCATGAAATGTCCAAAAGTGGTAATTCCTAAAGGATCACAACAGCAATATATCAAAATTTTGCACTGTGGTCACCTAGGTACTGATTCAACCAAAAGAAGGGCAAGAGGCATTGCATTTTGGCCTTCTATGTCTAAAGATATAGAGAAGAAACCTTTAGCATGTTCAGTTTGCAACAGCACTAAACTGCATCAACAAAAAGAACCACTTCAGCTATACTAGTTCCTGAATTACCATGGTCGATGGCTGCTGTAGATATTTTTGAATGGAATGGGACTCTTTCTCAAATTGGTTTGAGATTGACCTACTTCCTAACTTGACATCCAGCGCAGTCAATACAAAATTGAAGAGACAGTTTTCTGTCCATGGTAGTCCACACACGGCCATGTCTGACAATGGAGCACAGTTTACTAGCCAGCAATTTCAAAATATTTGCTGAGTCTTGGGACTTTGTTCATATTACCACTAGTCCTGAGTATCCACAAGCCAGTGGTTTAGCTGAACATGCAGTCTCAGAAACATTCCATGAGACAACTTGCTTGGCTCACCTTCTCAAAGATTGATGTCCAGACAAACATGAACAACTCTTCTGATCAGTAAACAGTTGTTAGTACCAAACGCAAAGAATAATAGAGTGGTCAAGGCTCAGCTTTCGAGAAAACAATAGTCACAAAAGTTGTACTATGATAAAACCAGTAAATCCCTTTGAGCATTGCAAGCTTCCAAAGTTTATGATATTTTAGGAATCATGAAGGACAATTTGTGAGGAACGAAGATCTTACATCATACAGTCTGAAAGAATGGATTACAGAAGGAATTGTAGACATGTTATCTGTCTAAGAACCAGTGCCACAGCAGATTGCCTGCGCCAGTGACTCTAATTTCCAGAATGACTCGTCAACTGTTCGAGTTCAAAAAGATTGTGTGCTTTCTTCAAACAACTCTGATGTAAACCCAGATGCTCCAGTATTGAATGAATCTCCAGAAACTGTCGCTGTTGCTAAACCCAGTCAGAATTTCTATACAACTAGATCGGGTAGAATTTGCAAACCCAATCCTAAATACACAGCGACTTCGACTTGAAATTAGTTATGTTTTGTTGAAATGTTGAAATAATGTCTAGCTGTTAAATATGCCTTTGTTCTTGTATTTTGCAATGTCAAACAAAATTAAAGAGGGAGGATGTAGATCTTTGTGTATATTGAGCCTAGTCAGCCACTGTAGCTAAACAGCATATGCATATAAGTTACTGAGCATGTGCGAGATCAGTACGATTTTGTGTAATCAGTCCGTGTGAATGTAAGCTTGACTGGAGATGCACTTGTGTGTGTGTCTGTTAGAAGTAACAAGTCAGTAAGCATACGAAGTACGAAGTATATGTACAAGTTACAGCCCCTGATGTGTGTATGTATAATTAACGACTTGAACGTGTACCCAGCCTCAGGGACTCATTTAAATACATGAGTCATGTGCCACGGATGTCACTTGTTTGACAACTGATTTCCCAAGGTTGTAGTTTTGTGTTCTCATTAATGAGACACAGTAGTTCATAGTGGACTCCTTTTTTACACTTTTGCTTCATAGGTAACTTATGCATAAAATGCATAGAAACAATTGTACAGAGTTGCTGTGTCCTTATCTTAATGGTGGCTTGAACTCAAAGTTGTTTATATTAAATGAGGGATCGTGGAGTTGAGGCTGCATGCATTGTAGCAGTGTTATGTATGCATGTGTATGTGTAGGGGGATGCTTAGCTTCCCTCAGCAAAATTATTTCGGTTGTTTTGCCTTTGGTTGTGTTTTTCTGCTTGCTGTATAGTTTTATTTACCTTAGAATCAATGGATTATCTCTGGGCTCTGGCCCAAGATGGTTGTGCCCCCACCCTGACTTTATTGCAACATCAGAGACTGTCATTGACTCAGGTGTCTTGTAGCTTGGAGTAGCATGCTGAACTCTGTTACACGAGGGCTCCATTTGAACCCCCCCCCCCTTTGACTCACAGGCTAATGGTGAGTTGCTTTGTGACATTTTTAATTGTGTAACATTTAGTCCTTACGGACATCTTTGGCAGAACAACAGATATTAAGACTACTTAGTTGAAGTTTATTACGAAAATGTGATAAAATAAATGGCCTAGCATAGTAAGTAATAAAGACAACAGTGTGATTTATTTCACATGATTCATAGAGGTTTCAAGGCTATTTTAGTCTATTGGCATATATGCCTTGCCAGTACCCACACAGAGGCTCTACCTCTTTTCAGAAGGGAGGAGAGGCCAGTTAGTATCAAGATGAATATAAGAGCACCCATCTAGTCATCCACATTTAATTTGAAGGATGGTATATAATTACATTGTTTAACAGCAGAAGTTTTAAGTTGCCACATGAAGATGCTCTGGAGCCTTCAGTAGGAAATGTGTACAAAAGTTCAGTTGGACTTGCACAGCAAAAGATGTGGGAGGAAATGAAACAGTTGCAACTCTGATGCAGTCAGTGTTGTGGAGTGATGGGCCAATGACTTCCCATATGAAAGAACAACGGATGATGCAGGATGCATCTGAACAGAATGTCACAGGAAGGCGGTCTGGACCTTTCTGTAGAATTCCTGCAGGAAACCGAGCAACAACTGTGCTCTCAGTTTAAAAGAAAATGGGCTAAAGGAAGAGTTGTTTGATTTAATAGAGATGGATAGACATATTAAGCGATGAAACCGATTACAGAAAGTAAATAAGACTTGAAATGTTAAAAGTCTGATCAAACAGATGAACACAGTAATCAAGACTATTAATAGAAATTCATATGATAGAAGAAATGGGATGCATTACCATGCAGCTAAATTAATAGATAAAGTTTTACCACAAAAACACAGAACAATAAGGGAAAGTAAGAAAAAATCAATTGCCATCATTGAAAAATTTGAAGAGAGGATGCTGTAAAGCAATTAAGACAAAAAGTGTTACTGTTAGAACATTATAGTTGAGGGAACAGATAAACAAAAATACTTGCAAAGATAGACTTGAGAAAAGCAATGTGCAGTATCAGAAGAGATCAGGATCTATTGTACACTACTGCAAATAATAAACTAAAGATAACACAGGCAGAAAAAAGTTAGAAGATATGCACATAAATAAGAAAAGTATAAACTAAGCAATTCACTGGTGACCCAAAAGTGTTTTATAAGAATTGGGAAACAAAGCTTAAGTAATTGAAACTCCGCAAAAAAAAGAAAAAATAGACACATTTTTGGAGAAAGACCCTGTGGAACAAGCATGCTGAATGGATAGAAGAAGTAAAAGGAGCAATAAGAAGTTCAGATGTACAGGATATGAAATGGGATGCAGTAACGACCAGAGAAATTGATACAAAATTAAGAAAATTTTCTAACTGGAAACCCCCCCAGGCCAAGATGTAGTACCTAACTTCTGGCTAAAACTATTAAACATCTTTACATGCTGATATAGTCTCAAGTGAGAACTACTTGTATGCGCATCCCAAACCAAAACCAACCGGGTTAACAGGAAAAATTATACTTCTCTTGAAGACTGAATCTGTAAGCCATCATAAAAACTGTAGACCAATAACTTGCCTTCTGATGATGTACAGACTATATAGTGGAATTGATGCCGACAGAGCTTGTAGTCATTTAGAAGAAAACTCCATCATGGAAATAAAACAATAGGGTAACAACATGAAGTCATATGAAACAAAGGATCATTTTGTTAGTCATGATGGAAAATTATAAAAAAGGAGAAGAGTCACAGTATGGCATGAGTAGAGTACAAAAAAGCATTTAACAGCAACATTTATGAATAAAGGAGTGCTTACAAATGTATAAGGCTCATCCTACAATGATTGATTACATTACAATAATCATGAAGCAGTGGTAAATCACATTGCATGTAAACCATGACAAAGGGCAAATTATTATCCCTGGGATAAAAAAAAAATTCAAAGGGGTGTTTCAGGGTGATTCTTTACCACCAATGTTTTTTGTCTTGCCCTTAACCCATTAAGCTGTTTAACAGATTAGATCTTGGTTATACTTTGGCTCCCAGAAAACAAACTTGCTTAAAGATTTCTCATCTACTTATGTGGATGACTTATTGTATATTTCATCAGATGAGGAGTTGAATGCACAACTGTAAGTGGCTAATACTTTCTCAGATGATATAAGAATAATATTTGGTGTTGATAAATGCACAAAAGCAACATTTAAAGTAGGAAAGGTGCAGCTCCTAGAAAATTTAGATCTAGGACAGAAATGTGATATAAAGGAAGATGAGCAGAAAGGAGTATACACATATCTGGGAACTGATAAAGGATCGGCAATAAAACATGAACAAATGCGAATAAAACTTGGTAAGGGATACTTCAGAAGACTAAATCTAATATTGAAAACAGCCATGACATCTAGGAATAAAGTCCAAGCTATAAACCAACTTTGTTCTTCCTGTTTTAACTTACAGTTTTGGTGTGAATGACTGTCCTCAAAAGGTATTGGATCAGTTAGACGGAAAAACAAGAAAAATGCTTCATGCTTGTCAGTAGAGATATAAAAATCAGTGCATACCAAGATTTATATCTCTTTCTCGCTCAAAATTGATTACGTGTATAAATCTGCAGTCATGGGATTGCATATATATCTGTTGACCTCATCAGATCCAAACATAGTAAAAGTTTTAAAATATGAGAGAAAGTCTAAGATCTGCTGTTTAGTTTGGCAGAAATATTCAGGTAGTAAGCGGGAATGGAAATCAAACCAGAAGTAGATAAAAAAAAAATCAGACCGTAACCGAATGTGCAAAAACAAAAAGAATAAAAGGCGAAGGATCAGATGAGAAAGAAAAGAATGTGGAAAAGCCATAAATATAGTGGCAAGTATAGAGAACAACCTCATGATCAGAATTTGATGCAGCAATGGTTAAGGAGTGGGGAGTTAAAACCAAAGGCTAAAAGGTTGTAATATTGCAGCCCAGGTAGTGGACTTGCATACAAGTTGGTTTACAAAGTCCATTGAACATACGGGAAAAACAGACAAATGAAAATTCTGAGAAAAAAAAGAATTGGAAACAGTTGCACATCTTGCTGCTGGCTGTGATGCACTCATTCTTGGCAGAGAACCTGTACGCTGAACGGCACAATAATGTGGTAAGATTGCTACATTTGGGATTGTGCAAACACTACAATGTAGAAGTAGTTGAAAAGCATTGAAAACATCAACCACAAATCCTTGAAGTGAATAATGAAGTGTATGTCACTTGGGATCACCCATTACCAATAATTCAAGAAATAGATGCAAGATAAAACAGATATAGTAAAAAGACAAAAATAGCATTGATTATTGAAATTGCTAAACCTAGTAATTGCAGTATCTCATGTACAGAGAAACACAAAGTCATAAAATATCAGGATTTGCAGGCAGAACCTAGAGCAGCGGGGAAGAAAGATACCCAGACAGTTCCAGTAGTAGGAAGAACAATAGGTCTCATGAACAATAATCTTCAGCCATATTTAGATATGCTACCAAAACATATAACTCCATATGAATTGCAAAAGGAGTCAATTCTGGCACATTGTGGATGCTGCAAAGAGCACTTTTGGCTAACATCACAGACTGAAACAATACTAATTTCATAAACTTTAATCTTACTGTGACTTAGGAATGGAATCCATTCCTGTCATGGTATTAAAAACCCAAACAACTTGGAGGAATTAAACTGATGAAAGTTTATTTCTGAGAATGGGGAGATGCTAGGTGATGACTCTCTCTCTCTCTCTCTCTCCATAGTGTTCTGTTTTATCTGCTGATGAATGTTCAGGTCTCTGGTTCTAGTGTTAACTATGTTGTTCATCTTACTGAAATATAGGAGGTCAAGGACCACCGTCTCTCTAATGGCTTGGTAAATGAGGCACTAGTTTCCCTGATGGAGTTTATAAGAAACCGAGTGCATGGATAGGGCTTCACGAGTCTCCTAATTATAGTTCTGAAGACAAGAGATAATTTTTGTTAGGATCTCTAGGACCTCTCAAGTTTGTTGAGATGTCATGTGAGCTACACATGAGTGGTGCACTGTAGTCTATAATGTCTGTGACTGGTGCTGAATATAAGGTGGAAATAACTTTGGATCTAGACAAAATACCTTTGGCTTGTATTAGAAAGGTTTACTAATAACAGTTGCCAAATGATGATCAAAGGAGAGAGAATTTTTGACTCACGTGCGTAGGACCCTGACAACTCTTTTTGTTTTGTGAGAATGTATTATCTATATTATGCACTGCAGCAACTTGCATTGTCCTTCCTTACCACTGTTGCAGTATTCTTCACTCCTGGGATATCCTGCCGAGGATAGGTAAACATTCAGCCAGCATGCCAAAGCCTTTACATCCTCCAGGTGCTGTAGTCAGATGTATGTTCAATGTGCAAGGCATAAGGTACATATGTAATGTATGAGTGCCTAATCCTCAGAACATCTTTGCTGCCAGTCAAAAATGCCACCTTTGAATTTAGTGTGCAAGCCTTTCACCCAATTGGTTCAACTACTGAACCTTCCAAAGATGAGTGCCTTTTTGGGGTCTCTTCCTTCCTTCCTTTTTTCTTCTTTTTACTTTGGTTTATATGTTATCTAGAAAGTGAAAATGTGAGTGTGGGAGGTTGATTCCTCATAAAGATAGACACAAAAAGTGCCTTTTTTATTTGTGTGCTGCACTCAACCATACACAGTATGGGATTTGCCTAGTGTTTTATCCTTAAGACACTCAAGTCTTTCTTTCTATTAATTAGGAAAGAGGTGCCTGGTACCCTAATTGAATCAAGGGAGGGGTATTAAACTCCTAGATTTGTGAAAGCTGATGTTCCTTTGAAAAAGAAGCAGACTACTAATCATTTGGCCCCTCTGACTAAGGATCTCAACAAAGAAGGATTGTCTGTTGTACTGTACAGTATAATGGTTTAGGTGTTTACCTTACAGACACAAGGTGCACGGTTTGATTCTCACAAGGAGTAATTGGCTTGGCTTAAAATGTTCCAAAAGGGCAGTTAGCCTAGTACTGTACTAATCTGTGAACCTATGATCCTACTGTACTGTTCCTGCTTCTGTTTCCTGGTCTTCCACTCCTTCCAAACATCCTGGGGACTCTGATTCCTCTGATGAAGAGTTGGACTCTGGTGAGAAGTCATTGGCTTACTCTTCTCAGATGCACTATCTTCTTTCCCTGGGGTTCAAAGTAGAGAGTTCACTTTCTCCTAACTCCCTTATGGAAGAATTGCCCTTTAGGGATATGGTGGTCCGTATTATGGAACACTTTAAGTAGGGCTATCCCCAGGTTTCTGACTTCCAAAAGGGTACTATGAACTCTTGTAAATAGATTCCCTTTGACCTTTTACTGACCCTTTAGTGCTGGATTTCTTTTTTGATACTTTTACTACAGTATAACATTAACAGTACAATCTTGAGTTGACATTGGTTCCTTGGGATATTTAGTATATTATACAGTAATCATGTGGTTTGCAACATTCACAGCAATAAAGCACTGACAGGAAATTACATTAAATCTGTGATGACAAATACTCTAGTGAATAGACATAGTTTAGCATAAGGCTTTACATTGTAAGATGTCTTGCACAGGTTTTTGTCTTTGGTTTGTACTGAATGATAAATAGTAGTACAGTGCTGATAAACCACTATTGTTTGGTAAATGGCCTAACAATATCTGATTTAACTAGATCTATTTCTTCTAACAGGTCATGGTGTTGCACTTCAGGATCTGCCAGCCAGTAATCTGGTGAAGTGAAACAGCTAAGTAGAATTGTAGTAGATGTCATAGTAAAGTGGAATGGAACGGAGGAGGACTGCTGGATATTATAGGTCAAGCAGTAGATTGAGAGAGGGGGTGGGGTGTTTGCGTTAACCTGAGCTGTTGCAGTTGCATAGCCAAGAGTTTGTCAAATGGGTTTTTAAGGACCTTCATTTGTGGAGGACATGGCTGTGATGAAAGGGGGGAAGTTTATTCCACTGCTTGGCTATTGTGTTAGAGTAGAGGGATGAGCCAGCGGTATTGTTATCTTTAGATACTTTGAGGAGTAGTTTGTTTGAGAGGAGAGTTCTGGTGGATGAGTAAGGTGTTATCAGGTCTTGAAGTGAAGGAGTCTTTTGTGGCTGATGTATAATTTTATGTGACAGGAATAGTTGATTATTTAGAAGCAGGTGTGGAAGTTCCAACCATTTGAGCTGTTTTAGTGCTACACAATGGTAGGATCTGTAGGAGCAGTTGGTGGCGAATTTGGCAATTTTATTATAGCAAGATTGTAGTTTGGTTAATTCTGATTTTCTAAGATTGGTGAGGATTGGGGAGGCGTATAGTAGTATAGAGATAAGATGTGTATGGGCAATTGTGGCTCTAGTAGTGTTTGTTAGGAACTGTTTGTTCCTATATAGGGTACCTTGATTTTTATGGACCACCTTTATGGTGAGAAGAGATATGGGTGTCAAACCTCATGTTACAGTCAATCACAACCCCAAGTAGCTTAGTATGGGTGACTGGCGATATTATAGTTTTGTTATGGGAGTGGATGTTAAAACAGAGGTTGGGATTGTTGTGTTGTGTGAGTCAGAAGATAAGTCTTATTTTGTTTGGGTTAAGTATTAGCTGGTGGTTTGTTAGCCATGATTCGACAGAGAGAAAAGATTGTTGAGTTTATGTAGTTCCTGTGGGGGAGAGGAGGCGGCGCAGATTAATGTTGAGTCATCTGTGTACTGGATGACTGTGGAGTGGAGAGTAGAGGTTATTGGTGAAAATTGTGAACAACAGAGGTCCAAGAATAGAGCCCTGTGGAACTCCTACTGTTACTGGGGGCAACGGTGATGGCTCTTGGTTCCACTTTACTGCTTGCTGTCTCCCTGTTAGGTAATTCTGAAACCATGTTAGTATGGTCTGGCTGAGATTAAATTCTGATAAGGTCAATCATAACAAGCTATTAAATGCTCTATCAAAGACCTTGGAGAAGTCTAGGAGGGTAGCTGAAACATATTTGCCATTGTTTCTATAGCTGTTTATGTGAATGATATGAGGGCTGTGGTTGTGCTATAGTGTGGTCTGAACCCGGGTTGAATGCTGGTCAGCAGATTCTGTGAGTTGAGGTGTTCCATAATTTGTAAGTGAATACACCTTTCTAGTATTTTTGAGAAGGGGGACAGTATGGCTATGGGTCTGTGATTTGTTAGATCAACTAAGTTGCCTCCTTTATGAAGGGGAATAATATCTGATATCTTCCAGAGGTCTATTTTTTCTGAGATGGTGTGATTGATAAGGATTGTGACTGGGTAAGCTATAACGTCAGCAGCAATTTTTAAAAATTCTGCTGGGAGTTTGTCTGCGTCCAGAGTGGCTGGTTTAAGCTTTTTGAGTAATTTCTTAATCAGGTTAATAGACCCTGGCTGAGGGGTGAAGCTGTCCCCATTAGTATGAGGGTTATGCTCTACATTATGGACAGGAGATGTTTGAGAATTTGCTAGTGCTAGTATGGATTTGATGAAAAATATATTAAATTGGGTTTCAGTACTAGCTGAGGTGTCTCTAGTGGTGTGAGGGGAGGGGTTTTGGACTTACCTGGGTGGAGGACATCATTGATAGCTGTCTAAAATAATCTAGGGTTATGCTGGTGCTTTATTTGGATGTTATGGTAGTAGTTTATGTTGTCTGCTTTGATAATTTTTTTGGCTTTGTTTCTTAGTTCTGGGTATGTTTGTTTTGATTGTATTGTTTTTCTTTATTCCATTTAGACCAGGCTTTATCTCTTGCAAGAAGCAAATATCTGGTTTCCTTGGCCATCCAGGGTGCAAAGTTAGATTTGATTTTAATGGTTCTGGGAGAGGCATGTGTGTTTAGTATGTTTAGGAAAGTGGAGTTAAAGTATTTATTGGCTTCGTTTAGGTTTAGTTGCTTGATGGGTTTCCAATTGCAGGCTTTTAATGCTGAGATAAAGTTGGCTGGGATGAAGTTCTTTTTATTATGTATTTGTTGGTAGGTAGTTGGTTTCTCTAAAGTTGGTCTTTGCTTAATTATATAGGTGGGCATGTGGTCACTTAGGCTGTTAGGTAGGCAGCCAGACTGACTTAACTGGGATGGTTTGTTTGTCTGTATCCAATCTAGGATAGACTGTGTGTTTGTTTTTTTGTCTGTTCTGGTGGGTGTTTCGATTACCTGGGTAATTCCATGGAGACTGATATGGGTAGTGGGTATATTAGAGTTGCAGTTTGTCCAATCAATGTTAAAGTCCCTTAGAATAATGGCTTCTTGAGGGAGTGCCTCTGATGCCCAGTGGAGTAGGTTTTTGGGGGTGGTTATATTGTTGTTTATGGGTGGAAAGTAACATCCAATTAAGTTGATAGATTTTCTACTGGTAAGTTTTAGTTTAGAAAGAAAAATCTCAGCAGTTTCTAGGGCTGGAGTTGGTATGTCTGGTGTTGTGATGTTTAGGTGGTTTTTAAATAATATAACACCACCACCTCCTTTTTTGTTTAATTTGTAATTTCATTATTGGTAGTGTCCGGAGTGAGCCTGGGCAAAGTGAGGGGGAACAGGGTGAGTTGCATCAGACTGCGCCACTCAGAGGTTTAAAGAAAACAATCAGCAAGTATTTGCTGTCCTCTTCTAAGATTTTACTTTCTGATAAGGACAGTCATGCCATGGGCAGATATGGTAAAAAAGTATGTACCACTGCTTCCTTAGCTTTCAGAGCTATTAATTACCAGACCCCCATATGACTAAGTACATCCTGGCTCTTCTCTCCTGACTTGGGGCATTCTGGCTTATATGCCTGCTTCCAAGGGTAAGACTTCTGCTATTTCCCTTTTGAAGTCTGCTTCTCAGGTGGCTTGTCATTCTATTAAATGCAGTTATGATGCTGCTAATGTCTCATCTAGGGTAGTTGCATCAGGATCTATAATAAAGAAGTATTAGTGGCTGTGCTTGCAGGCTCGGACTGAAGATATCCAGATCAAATTATTAGACTCCCTCTTAGACAAACAGATTCTTTTTTGCACTGCTGCTGCTGAATTAAGACCCTTCTTTGTCTCTCCTGTTCCTATGTTTCAGAGATATTATCTTTCTCTGCCTTCCTTTGTTCATAGGCAGTCTAAGCAGCCTTCTAGGGGCAAGAGGGCTTCTCAAGGGAGAGTTTTTCCAGGCAAGCCTTCTCTGGGATGTAATGGTTAATAGCCTCCTTTTCCTGACAAATCTGCTTCCATTTGACATTCAGCCGCTCCTACCCCTCAGACAGATTCATCTGCCCCTCAGGTTGACTCTTCCTTTTTTTGTTTGGCAACATTTTGTTTGGAAACCGATAACCATGGATGTTTGGATACTTTTCCATTATTCGTAATGGTTATTTTAGGGTCTGTAAGTCCCTTCCTCCATTCTCAGGCCTTCCTCAGCCTCCTCCTTGTTACCTCCCACATTTTCCTTTGGTTCTTCAGGATCTGGTGGTGCAGGTAGCCTTCCATCCTTACCCCTTTGTTGCAGCAGGGTACAGGTTTTTATTCCAGGATGTTTCTGGTTCCCAAGAAGGAGGGGTCATGAAGGCCCATTCTAGACCTGTTCTTTCTCAAGGTTCCAGCTTTCAAGACATTGTCACTTCAGACACCTTTCCATTTGTTGCATCCTCAAGCTTTTCTGGTATCCCTAGATTTGAAGGACACTGACCTTCACATTCCTAGTCGCTCTCTCCTCAGGAAGTTTTTACATTTCTTTGTTTCTTCCTCTTATCAGTTTCTCTGCATTTGCCTTTTGATCTTTCTACAGCTCCAAGGGTCTTTACCAAATGTCTGGCCCCTGTGGTAGCCTTCTGCAGACTTCAGAGAATACAAATATTGTCTTACATGGACAACCTTTTGATTCCGTCCCCCTCTCTGCAGCTTCTTTTTTAAGATCTGTACTTCACTATATTTCTTCTATGCAGTGTGGAGTTTACCCTCAATCTCAAAAAGTCTGCATTGACTCCCTCTCAGGGCTAAGTGTTCCTGGGTTGTGGGATTCAGGCGACTGCAATGTTGGCTTATAGTCTGCCTCCCAAGGTCCTCTCTTTGACTGCTAATTTCCAGTCCCTTGTACTACTTCCTGTTATCCCTGCAAGGAAATTACAGTGAGCTCTGGGATACGTGGCATCCACCATTGCAAAGGTTTGCCAAACTCCACGAGGAAATTTCAGTTTTATCTTAAGACTGTTTATATCCAGCACTGCCATCTTCTGGAGTATCTGTTTCTTCTCTTGCCTTGTCTCAAGCTCTACCTCTGCTGGTGGAGTCATCAGATTTCCATTTATCCATATCTGCCTTTTCAGGTTCTCCTCCCTACTGAAGAGCTGTGCACAGATCCTTCCAATCAAGGTTGGGGAGCCTACTTCAACAACCTCAGAGCCCTGTGTCTTTGTTCCCCTTAACAGTTGGCAGACAATATCAGCATCAAGGAGCTGAGTGATCTACTTCAAGATCTCTAGGCTGCACACATCCTTTAGGTTTCCTGCTCATCTAAAGGTTTTCACTGACAAATCCACATACATTTGGTACATCAGCAAACCAGGGGGCACAAAATTTGGCCTAGACAGCACTGGTTCCCTATTCTGTTTTATCTGGCCAGGGCCATTAATCATGAGTTACCTCACAGGATGGATCTTCTCACACAAGGCAAGGGTTTCTCAATCATCCTTACTTGCCCATCCTTTGGGTTGTAGGGTTTTGAGTCCTTTTAGACACCACTTTTGTGAGAATGTGCTTTTTTTTCAGGAGGCAAGAAAACCCACTGCTAGAAAATCCTGTGTGACTAAATGGAAAAGATTTTATATTTGGTATCTCAAGCATGACAACTGACCCTTTTTCTGTGGGTATTCTTGTGGTCCTTTCTTATTTGTGTGAGTTTCTCAGTTGTGGCTTGACAAATTCATTTGTTAAAGCTCATTTGTCAGCCATTCCCACTTGTCTGCCTCCTAATCCAGCTCTGGCTTCTAGTTTTGAAGTCAAACAATTTCTGAAAGACGTCCTTCATATTCATACTCTATCTCCTTTGGAACCTGCAGTTCCCTACAACATTGTACTTGGAAGACTTGTATTGTTGGTGTCTCTTACTTCTGTCAAGAACTGAAGACAGTTCCACCTCTTTTGTTTTTTCACAAGGAAGGAGTGTCCCTTTGTACCGATCCTTCTTTGTGCCCAAGGTGGTTAATGACCTGTCCCTGAATCAGTCCATTCTTTCTTTCTTTTTTTTTTTTTTCATTTCTCCACATACTCCATGTGAATGGGGTCATCACACCTTGGATTTACATAGACAGCTCTGATATTACCTAGACACAAAATATGTCAGGAAATCTGAGCAGCCTTTTGTTTCCCTTCATAAGTTCATAGGTAAGCACTAGGTTAGCTGTTTTGTTTTAAGGGTAGCCAGTATACCTTTTTGTGTTCCCATTTGGTTAGGGATTGGCTTTACCCAACCTCTAGCCACCAGGTGCAGTTACACACACACCACACACACACCTCAGAATAAATAAAAAACACAACATGTTTTTACTTCAGCCAGAGTCCGTTCGTTTCACAATGCACTTCCCAGTTCCTGCTCATCACAGATCCATTTGAAACACTGCTCACAGCCAAAGATAAGCCCCCTGCTAGCAGATAATAAAAACTTCTCAAAAGAGAGTGACACTCGCAAATCCATTTGAATAAAATTGTTTCCCGCTTGCAGATGCAGCAGAAATGTGTACATCCATTCAAAGTGAGCCAGCCAGAAATGTGTGCACTGAGTCCCTTGAGCTCAATTCTGATAGGCTGGTAGCCCCAACAGAGTTGACGTTATCACACACATGATGAACTCAGCTCAAAAATGGAAAAAAATAAGCTGGGAAAAAGTCGGAAATGAAGGGGTGCCACTCTGGAATCATGGCACCCCATTATTTGGACCCAAAAACTCAGTAAAAAAATGAGTAGTTCGGTATGGTTGGGAGGTATGCAATGCAGTAATACTATGCAATAGCTAGATGGGAAGTTCATTCACATTTGGGAGGGGAGTCCTCATATGCCCAGGGAGGGATTCTCAGAATGGAAGGGTGGATCCAAGTGACTAGAGTGCAAAGCTCTAAAACTGTGTAATTGTGGGACTGAGTAGGACATCCTGGATGGGAAACAGTTTCGTTTGTGGCTTACAACAAATTAATCTTAACTTAGGCAAGGGTATGCTGTATATTTAGACTTTTTGCTCATATGGTGGAGAAATCTGTTCTTAGACATTTTTCCATTACTGAGACTATATACATTTTTTAATTTGCTTTAAAACCTTGAATAGAGATGCATGAGATGAATAAAACTTACATTTTCAGCTCCTTCTGGGTGCAGTGTCTTAAAATACCACAATACATCCATGTAACAGCTGCACTTTTACAACCTTATAAATAACAGTGTAACTAGTCTAAAACTACTGAATAACAGAAAAAATAATAGTGTTTAAGTGGCTACATCGAACGCATTTACAGTATTCAAGCTTTAAAAAGCAGCTAAAAACAATATTCTATCATTATTTCTTTCTAAATGCACATCTTTCTTTCACAAATACTGTGAAAAACCTGAGTTTCCAAAGGAATCCAAAAGTAACTTTGGAAAGCAGTATATAGGTTCACAAAAGCATTCCTTAAAATGTAAAATTCTCACTTTCTACAGTGGAACTTTTCAAAATGTGTATTGAATGCTTCTAAATAAACATTTAGATTCAGGGTTAGTCATATTTCCAAGTCTGTTTAAAACTAAAACTGGGAACTGTAATGTCACAATAAAATTATTTTAATGCTCAGACCATTGCAAATGTGTTTATGGTCAGCATTAAGGTTTATTTGATTACTTTTGGAATGAAAGAAATTTGTAGGGATTACAAAAATGAAACATAATGAAGGATATGGATATTTTCATTGGAGTTTTAATTCTTACATAAAGAATAAAGTAATGTATTTAAATAAACATATAAGAGAAATTAAATCATGTTTTGAATAGTGACATCCACTTTTTTTACCCTATCCTTTATGTAATTATGGCATGCCCCCCATGCTGTCATTAAACCTGGTGGCAAAGAGAGATAAACCCTGAATAATGCACAGCTGACCTAGGTTTGACTAGTAGCTTGGATGACAGATGGAATGGCAAGGAAGGGATGAATGTGCCCATCCCAAGTGGAAGGACGCTTGTGGATACGTTCCCTAAAGGGGGTGTGGTCCAAAGAGGGGAGTTGCCATAGAATGTAAACAACTAGCATGGTGGGTGGGGAAAGGAAAGTGGGTGGGTCATTAAAAAAAATCCTCCCAAGAAGGAAGCACAAACAAGATGAACCCCCAGGGCAATATCAGGATCCATCACTGGCCCCAGCAAAAATGTACTAATGGGTTGGATAGTAGCTGGTAGACCCAGCATGAATGTTAGGTATTGGGGAAGATGCCAGTAACAATGAGGGAACCAAAAAAAAAAGGAATTCTCTTGGCATGTGATGGATACAAGTAAAATTCTGGTCATGACTGGAATCCTTCCTTCACCAAAAATAAAGCCTAGGTGAAAAATTAAATCCGGATTTCAGATGTTTCTGCTATTTGCTGAAACCAAAGTCTGATTAATGTACTAAACTTTGCAGACTATAACCTTTTCAGCACTGTTTTATACGCAGTACTAATAAAATAATTGTCTATATAACAAGACATTTACAATACTGCACTGTTTACAACTTTAAGGTTTCGGGTTAGGCTTTTTAGACAGCATGGATGATGTTCTCCAGTATAAAGATCTAACAAGAAATCAGATCTAACATCATACACTTTCAAAACTCTTTATATACATTTTTTATGAAAGCAGTCTTTTGATGTTGATGTAATGCTGTCTGTGGTGAACTGTCAAAGTTAGCACTTTGGTAGCCTGATGTCATGCAGTCTGTTCTTTGTATTTTGTTTCAAAAGAAAATAACTTTTACTTAGTTGTTCCTGTTTCCAACCCGGTATGGAGTTGTTCATTTCTTGCACCTGGGTCTCAGGAATTAAGGTGTTATCCTTATCAGCATTTCCTTGAAGTTGTACCAGACACAAAAACTTTTTGTATTACATATAGGCATATGCCTTTCTTCTCAGCTAAGAGCAGTTTAACCCTTGAATGTATACATGCTAGCAAACAAATGTGCATGCATCTAAGTGACTAGTTTTTCCTACATATATTCTAGCAAACAGAAATGTACATGCACTGTTATATTTTATTCTAACAAACAGAAGCGTATATGCACTGTTATATTTACCTAATAAACAGAAGTTTATATACACTGTTATAGTTATCTAAATATATATATCTAATGCTAGGTATAACCATAAATGATAATTGGCTTAACAGATTGTGTCATTACGGGTTGGATCCAGTATGTATCAGTCTTGTTTTGAAATGGCTGGTCTTTATTTCTCATTCAAGGGGTTTATGCATACTAACAAAAGTCATTGCTACCCCACAGTGTCTTTTTTAGGCACAGTTTAACTAATGGACATACCAACTTAGCAAATTCTTCAAACTCTACATTAGACCCCATTAAGGTGGCTCTTCTCAATGCCAGGAGTCTCAATAACAAATCACCCTATCTTGAGGTGCTCCTGCATGTGGATCATGTCCATTTATGTATAGTTTATAGCTCATTTGTTTAAATGTAAGGAAAGCACTCCTTCCATCCCTGGGTTTTGAGCATATCATGTCTTCAAGCCTGGAGGAAACTGTGGTGGTGTTTCCAAATCTGTCAAGGACTACATCTCATCTACACTGATACCCACAGACAAAGAAACTAAGCTTCCAAAATTTCAGTTTACCATTGCAAAAACAAGCTACCAGCCTATAGCATACTACAGAACCCACGCCATGTCATCAGGTGATCATGTTAGATACCTGGAGGTTCTAGAAGAAATTCCTATAACCAATTACTCCATAATCCTGTGTGATTTCAGTTATCCAACCTAGATGGGAGCAGATGTACCTCTAAGATAGGGTATATATCCAGAAATATCTGGATTTGATAAATAGGAATTCCCAGGCCAAATCAGCAAACCCACTACAGACCAAAATATTCTGGAGCTGGTCCTCGCAAGTATTGTCACTTTCCTAGCCTCTTTCCTTCTCCAATTAGTCAGACCATAAACCAATGACTTTTACCCTCAAAATTGCCATCCTCCTTTAATTAACATATCCATATCTAAAGGACTTTAAAAGGGTGAATATTATAGAATTATATGATGAAATCTCCAGATTTAACCATGACATTACCACCATTGGCACCAGCACAGCAGCTAACTTCAAGAAGGAGGTTTTATGCCCATTTATACAAATGCGTACATGTAGCATTCCCAACTATAGCCAAATACAATGGGAAATGTAAAAACAAACATCCTGGTGGTCAGACAGCATTAACAAACTTTATAACAAGAGGAAAAAGAACTCCTTAAACTGCACAGTAAGGCAAGAACACCTCAGGATAAGGGAAATATAAAAAAGCTATCAAGAAAATGATGAGCACTATAAAGACCAGTTATGAATGCAGATTATCTTCTACAGAAAATAAGTACAAAAATCCTTCATTAGCTATGTTACAAAACCAAGGAATAACTCTCAACATTGCTTTGAACTTCTCCTTAATGAAGCTCTTCACTCCAATTGAAATGACATTGCAAATTTACTTTAAAACAGATTCTCTGCAATCATCATCTAAAAATCACCTATTCCAGCACCACTCATCCCAGATTCCCCTATCCTTTCTTTCAGTATTAAAAAAATAAGTTCTTATGGTGTTAAAACAAACAAAAAAAAAACACCTATTCCATGGATCCTGATAACACACCCGAGTGCTTATTAAACAGTGTCAACAAGCTCTTGATGAATCTCTCCTTAGATTGTTTTACAAGCCTAGCCAGAGACTATGTTCCCAAATCTTGGAACATTACTATGGTAATTATCTTCCTGATAATTTCTGTGTCCTGTCCTGTGAGAGGCAAGGCTGCCATATTGGAAGATAAGGCAGCATTACCACTCATCTTGTGAATTACAGTGCAATAAGCCTTACAAATCTGATCTATAAAGCTATGCAGTGCATCATAATGGAACTCATTAAATTACAGTATTAAAAATTACATTAAGCCTAATCCCCAACAATTTGGCTTCATCAAAAAAAGATCACACCTATTAAGTTTGCTATTTTCTTTGATAGAGTTACACGCTCAGTCAACAGTGACCATCCTTGATCTTTCTAAGGCATTATTTTATGGCAAAATTGTAAGCAGACCCCACAATCCTTAAATGTTGATCCCTTGGAGGTAAAATGGATTGCCAGTTGCCTGAAACACAGAATCTGCACAGTTTGAGTCAAATGCCTTGTCAAATACTGCTATGGTAACTAGTGGAGTTCACCTGGGGTCTGCGCTTGGCTCTCTCCTGTATAACATGGATTCATAAGTGTATGGGTGTGTAGGGGTGTACTAGAGTAACAACCACTAGGGCCCTTATAAGCTTTTACATGCAACCCAAATGTGACCCACAAATTTGATTTATTTAGGGGGTGATTTAGTGACTGCCTCTCAGCATGTATTTCTCTAATGTTAAAATGATAACCTGAACCTCTATTTAATCAAATTTACAGACAACTGCATATCAAGTGTAATTATAAAAAACACTTCAGATATCTACACCTTATCTTAGTTAATACTTTGTGTTGAGAAAATGGGCATAAACTGAATTCTAAAAAAAACATAGTATTGCTTCTTTCAGAAAAAGATCTTACCGTAACAGTAGATTTCTGACTTCTAACTGTTGCAGTATTCTTCACTCTTGGTATATCCTGTCACAGATACCCAAATATCCAGACAGCATACCAAAACCTTTGCACCTGCCAGATGCCATACATCAGACACATGTCCTATGTACAAAGCAAAGGTATCTATGATGTACGAGCACCTAATTCTTAGAACTGAAGTGTCCCAGAAGAAATAGAGCAACTCCAGAGGAAGATAACATGTGCATCCAGGAAGATAAGAAGAAACTAATGATGCAAGAAAACCCCCCTCAGCCAGAAGGAAAGCAACAGAAAGTAACAGGGGTAGTAGAGGGGACAGAATACTGCAATGATAAGGAACTCTCCTGTTATGGTAAGATCTTACACAACTGTACTATGTATTTCCTTATCGCTGTTGCAGTGTTTCTGTCTCAGATGACTATAAAAGCTACTGGAAAATATGGGAGGAAGAGGAAACCAAAACTCATGGAGAAATAGCCCTGACAAAATCCACCATGGCTGTAGAAATGACATCCAACTTACAACATTTGATGAAAGTGTGAAAAAAAGATCAAGTAGCAGCTTCCAAGATGGAATTTGTATCCAGAACCTTGAAATAAGGCACCCAAAAAGGCCACTGTCCTGGTAGAATGAACAGGAACAGAAGAAGAAAGCTGCTTACCATGAAAAGAATAGCAAAAAAAAACAGACTTAGTTTGCTTAGATACCTCCAAACCAAATTTACTGGCATGATTATAATCATATATTATTATGATGATGATAATTGACCATGGATTGGGTAAAGTCAATCCCTAACCAAATGGGAACACAAAAAGGGAAACTGGCTACGCTTAAAATGGTCCACAAAAGCGGCTAACCTAGTGCTTACCTATGAACTTATGAAGGGAAACAAAAGGCTGCTCAGATTTCCTGACATATTTTGTGTCTAGGTAATATCAGAGCTGTCTATGTAAATCCAAGGTGTGATGACCCCATTCACATGGAGTATGTGGAGGAATGAATTAAAAAAAAAGAAAGAATGGACTAATTCAGGGACAGGTCATTAACCACCTTGGGCACAAAGAAGGATTACTACAAAGGGACACTCCTTCCTTGTGAAAAAACAAATAAGGTGGAACTGTCTTCAGTTCTTGAAGTTCAGAGACCCTCTTGACAGAAGTAAGAGACACCAACAATACAGGTCTTCCAAGTACAATGTTGTAGGGAACAGGGAACTGCAGGTTTAAAGGAGATTGAGTCATTTTCTCAAGAACAAAATTAAGCTCCCAAGGAGGAGGAATAGGCTTTTTTGGAGGTTGAATATGAAGGACGTCTTTCAGAAATTGTTTGACTTCAAAACTAGAAGCCACTTGTGAATGTATGCCTCATATTTTCAATCCGTTCCTCATAAAATCTGTTTTCAGGATTTTTGTGAAAAATCACTAAAGGATTGAATTCACTAAATAATGACAGGCATTTGAATTTCAGACTTCATATTCTTCAGAAAATAAATGGTAACACAAAACCTTTTATTCTAGCAATTTTCTAAGTTTATAAAATCAGTATTTTGGGGCTGTATTCCCCCATTATTGGCTTTGTCCAGGTTTTTTATGCTAAGAGGTTGAGACCTATGGTGAGAAGTGAGAACGGAATTCAGTAAATGATAGCCATTTAAGTTTCAGTCCTTCTATCTTTCAGGAAACTGCTTATTTGTCATAGTGGTATGTTGCTCTGACTGTAGTGCACAGGGTCTTGGGTTCAAGACTTGGCAGTGAAATGTGTTATGGTAACACAACATTTTATTCTAGCAACTTTCCAAAATGTTTGCCCCCCCCAAAAAAAAAAAAACTCTGAAATTGAAAATAAGTGTGAGAAGCTGTGCAAGATGTCTATGGCTTACACTACTGTCATTCTATATATATATATATATATATATATATATATATATATATATATATATATATATATATATATATGTATATGTGTGTATATATGTATGTATATATATATATATATATATATATATATATATATATATATATATATATATATATATATATATATATAGTGTGGGTGTGGAAGTAGACTTTTATGATAGACGTGTTCTGAACTGGGCAGTTTTGTCATTATTGGTTCATGCATTTTGTTTCATTGCCTACTGGAAAAATGTTCAAACAATAAATTTAAAATGTGCTCTGTCTAACAAGTGTGCTGTATTATACAAGGAATATAATTTAATAAAGTCAAGAAAGTGCATCAAAGAACACATGTATGTTTTTTGTTTTGTGTGCAAGGGGCCAGTGATTTGAAAACAGCCCAAAGGTAATCTTTATCCACCACTGGCCAGATGCATTTTCTTTGGATGTGGTATGAATTTCAATGCTGTTTCAATGGATGTGAGTTTCAAGGGCAGAGAAGTTTTAATGCCAAGTCTGTTTTCATTGTGAGACTGTATTCCTTTGTTTAGCAGATGTCTATTAGTGTTTGGGCATTGTGCTATAAAATGTAAAAATAAAATCTAAATCATTGTAGAAGTGAAGCAGTATGCGCACATTAGTGTTTATGGTAAATGGGGTGAAATAGGTGATGGGACATTGGAATGGCTGCAGGAGGACTCTGGTGCCATATTTTGGTTGTCTGTTCTTTAGTTTGGGTTTGAAAGTTGGTATCCCACAATTCCATTGGAGTGGGCAGGGTTACATAATTATGTATGCAAATTTGATGTTAATCAGTGTATATATTTGTACCTATTTTTCATGGACCTTGTCCAGATTTTTGATGATTACAGGTTGAGAGGTATGCCTCACTGCTGTTAAAGAGCATCATTATTTACATCAGACAGTGGCATTAGCAATGCTTTCAGGCAGAATACTTTGAAATCAAGCATTTGTTAAATCACATACAACACTCAAAACCTTAAAATACTACATGGCTGTCATCCCTGCTCAAAACTCTGAGATGTGAACTTAAATGGAAGTGTTGTGGTACATAGACAACACATCCAAATATTTTAAAGAAGGTGTATCTACATCTGGCAGCTTAGCAGGTGGCAAAAGGTTAGTGTATAATGCAAACCTAAAGGTCACAAAAGCAATATTACTGTGACCATAAGTAACACATAAAGTGAAAGAGTAGTACTATTTCAGTCTGTTCTGAAAACTAAGCTGGTCCCTAAATCTGTCACCAAATTCTGCTGCAAATCATTTAAGCCTTTCCCTTCTACCTATAATTTCCATGTGGCTTTAGATAGGTGAAAATGTTTCTCTATATCATGCACTAGTGCTTCAGGATGCATTATTTTTTTATGATGGTCTGAAATACGACAGATATAGTGGGATATTCTTTTTTGTCTCTTTTGAGACAAATTATTTCTAACTTCTGCTTGTTATTCAAGTTATGCTTGCACATGTAATGACTTTATTTAAAGTAACCATACTGCCTGAATCCAGTAAACCCTTTACCTCTCTGCCTTCCAGAAATGTTCATTTTAGTCATTGCAGTGATATAATGCATATTCTGTAGGCTTAACATCTGTTTTATTATATTCAATAGGTATTTCTTACTCAGCATACATTTCAGACATTTGCATATTCTTAGCAGTAACAATCTTCCCTTTACTAACGCACAATTTTGGCTACATGGCTCCCCCCCCCCACATGTGTAACACATTAGCTTGTTAATAGGTACATACTCTAGGTCTTAGCTAGAAAGGACTCTGCATAGTGCTAAGCATCTTCAATTCAGAAACTTCTTTATAGCTGAGGTCTTCACGTGCAGGGGCCTCACTATGGATAGTGGCCCCATGGGCAAAGCTGCATGCTAATGTGGAAGTCTGGGTGGGGGGGGGCTAATGCTAATAAGCCTTGTGTTTTCCCCTGGAAATGTCCATGGCTTCTGATTTACTTGACCAAGTAAAATTTTATTCTAGAAGGAAAATGTTATTATTGTGGTTACTCATTTACACCTGTGGGGAATACTCAATGTACAGAAAAGTTCAGGGAATGTGTTTGGCTGGAGTATGTCTTACCGTGTACATGTGTGAGCATGACTGTAGGGGTGTGTGTGTGTGTGTGTGTGTGTGTGTGTGTGTGTGTGTGTGTGTGTGTGTGTAGCTGGGTGGCTGCATTGGTGGAGTAAGGCAGGGAATAGTGTGTGTGTGTGTGTTGGTTTGTATGTGCAACTGTATAGCTGAATGTTTCCATGAGAGATCGTGTGTGGTGGAAACTGATATTTTTTTAAATATCTTTATTAAACTATCTTGTAAGATATAGGTTCACATAGGTTAATAGAAAATAAACCAAACCAGATTAACATTTTTTTTTCATTTACATACATTATACATTACATATATTTTTTTAATTTCTTTTGTTATACCAACTGTCACTCAGTCTAGCATTACATTAATTGCTCAAATCCTACCTTCCGTTAAACCTCACTCCTGCATATTATTCTGAATGTATTGTTCCTACAAAATCCATTTATTTCTATGTAATTTGCTCATTCCTTTTTCCTAAAGATCCACCTTCCAGTTCTTGTATCTCTTTTACAATATTAAAGATTTTGATTTCCTATTATTAGTAGTTACTTTTTTTTTTTTTTGCAACCAATAGAATTAAACATAATAAGGCCTTACTATGTCTAGCATTTCAGATCTTCTCTCCTAGCTCGAGAATAATTTCCTTAGTTACAGCCATTTGCTTCCCCGATATTTGACACAGTACTCTGCAGGGGAATTTTTAAAATCTGCTCAGCTATTGCACTCCCAAAAACATGGCTCCAGTTACCTTTTTCTTCCTTCACCACACCACACATTTGCTATGTGCTTGAGGAAAACATTCTTTGCATTCTGTTTGGGGTATAAAAATGTATATGCAAGCATTTCCAAGCAAAACTCCTAAACCTTCTGGACTTTGTTACTTTTTGAAACTTTGTGAAGATAATATTCTGTATATTATTCTTCTCCCCACTTCATCATCCCTTTCTACTTCGAATTATAACTTTCTGATTTGGGTTATGCATATGAGCCTTAACTGTATAGTCAAAATATCCCTTCAAATGCAGCAATCCTAAACCACCTTATATCATTGGGAGGATTAACATAGCCTGCTTAACTCTTGCCCTCTTCCACTCCCAGATAAATCCCTTCATCTTATTATTAATTATCCACAACCTCACCTGTGGTTGATAAACAAAAAAAAAAAAAAAAAGTCTTACCTGTATATAAAACTAAAGTTTTGTTCTGATGAAGACCTGTACTAACTTACCCATTGAAGAACGAAAGCGCGTAACCTACAGTAAATTTTCGGGCACTTGGTTACTTCACAAGTGCATTTTTCCATGGTTAATCCTCTCTGCACCACTGATTGTGTCCTTGGTTGTTTATTAGTGGTGCTTTGACACCTTGTTTTTAGTTCTTTGGGCAGATAAATTTCCTTCAGGGGAAAACCTTCCATTTCCTTAAATTTTGTTAATGTTTTATGACTTTAATGGACTGTCTCAAGACTAATATTCTTTTAAATTGTGCACTCATTTCTGTTAGTTGAAAATTAGTGTAAACTAACTGAAAACATACTTTCTGTGGATAGGTTGTATATTTTTCAATTGTGGGACTGCCATAGTAATTTAAAGTGCTTTGTCCTGTGTTTTTTTTCCTGTCAAAAAGTATTTTTGTGTCCTGGTAGTTTTACCATTATTTACTCCTTGTCTTCCCTGGGAAAGAGGCTGAGGCATTATTTTCAGCGTCAGACTACTGGTCCCATAGTCAGTCCTTCTTCCAGCCACAAAAAGAAAAATGTTAAGCAAACAACTTTTGCCACCACAACAGGCTAGCAGTTTGCCTCGGGTTGTTGACCCTGTTGTGGCCATTTTTGTACATCAGACCAGTCATCTCTTACCCCCAGATACCTCTGTTGTAGCTCCTGCAGCCACTGTGGACTGGGAGTTGGCCACATTCTCTGCATCTCTTGAGGTTCCCTCACTGAGCAAGGGAGAGCCACTCTTGTTGGTCCTGGGAAAGGGAAGAGGAAAGCTTCTGCCGTTAATAACATGGTTAGCCTCATTTTTCCTGTCAAAACGAAATTGAAAACTAAGCGTTTATCTACTTCTCCTCAAATATTGATGGCTGTGAGTAGTTTAATGGGATTGGATCAGGGTCTAATTCAGACTATTGATCCTTCCTGTAAATATTTTCTATTTAAAAAAAAACAAACAAAAAATGAAGGATTCTTCTTTTCCTGAAGATATTCAAGATTATGCTTCTGAACAAGACAGTGGAGGGATGGAGTCTGGGTTTTGTCCTTAGATTTTTGATGTAGACGCAGAGGCGAACTCTATTTCTGATTCTTCCTGTGGGAGTTTCTTTCTCTGAGACTACTGCTTGAATGACTCAGTGTTTTCAGTGGGAGAACACTAAGGTTTTTCAGTTCCTTATAAAATACTATGAGTTGTAACAGAAAGATTTTCCAGAATCTATACCCATTCTTCCTGTCCTGTCTGCTTTAGAAGGTGTGTGTCTTATTGCCTACACTTTTCCTGTTATCCAGCCAGCTGTCTCTAAAAAAGCAGGTAGGATGTATAAAGTTCCTCCGTCTTTTAAATTTTTATACACTTTTCCCAAACTTGACTCAGCAGCTATAGCCTTAGTTGATTCCACTGGTACTAAGCATGTGTGGTCAAGCCAGATATGGAAGCAAGGTACATAAAGAATGCTGTCAGTGGAATGCAAAAGTTCAGGAAATGGTTTTGTATTAGAAACCGATTATAATCTCGAAATACTGACATATCGAATTTCAGTATCTTGAGACTATAAAACCGAAAAATCAAAATACCAAAACCATGAAATTCAAAACCGCGACTTGTAAACAAACCCTTCACCACACAAATACACACACACACACACACACACACCTTCCTCCTCACACTAAAACAAACAAAACAACACAAATACACACACCTACCCTACATATAAGCAGGGGGCAAGCCCCCCTGCACCCCCCACACCCGCTACTTATATATACCAACTCCAAGGTCGCACTAAAAATGACACAGACACGAAACCCACCACTACGCAATCTACATTCCCCTCGTACAAACACACATCACATTCATACAAACACCACTATTCTCAACACTTACACACTCACACTCTTATCTACATACCTTAACCTACACCTACAACCTCCCACCACACTAACATACAAAAAAATTCCTACCCAAAACCCATAAAATATAAACATTTACCTGAATCTCCAGCTATCCAGTAACACAGTGCACCAACATAACCGCTAATTCGACATTTCTGGATTCAGTTATGTGGTCTTTCGCGGAACTCTACTTTCAGTATTATAGTCTTGAGATACCGAAATTCGATATTTCAGTATTTTAAGATTATAGAGTGAATGCATTAGAAACGTACCCTGCAGGATGCGCAGTAGCAAGTCCCACTCAAACCTTGCCCCATCATCCAACAATTGGTGAAAATAAAGTAATATTCATACAGATGGCGGCATGAATATTCGTTGTCTATTTGTAGTTTGTCCTTCTCCTCAAGGTAGTATGATCTCTGAGTCGGTATATTTAATTTTTGGGGGTGGGGGGGGGCTCGCCCCCTACAAAAATGAAGGAAAAAAACCCCACTTGCAGTCTTTTCCATACCACGATACACCGGTTTCACCTGTCAATCACTGAAGCTATGCCCACTTCTGCACAGACTGGGCTGGGAGGTACTTTTCAATACAATACTCAGGAAATTATCAAAAGAAAGGAGTTCAGGAAAAAGTGGGAGGTAGAAAATATGAATCAAGCTAGCTAGGAAGGAGAACTGGTTGGCTGACAAAGTGGCTAAGAGAACAGCTGCAGTAGCAAAGAACAAGGCATCAGATGTATTCTAACAGCTTCTAGAAAAGGACTTGGTAAATGTTACTAAGAAACTCTATCAGGTTACAAGGCAAAGACAGAGACGCCCTTCATAAGGGATGCCAGCAACAACCTGCTCACTAGCCCCTGAGACATCAAAGGCGGATGGAAGGAGTACCTACAGCTGATTCTGAATGAAGAAAACCCCTCAGAAGTTGTACTGCCCCAGACTACAGCCTACAGTGAAAGAAGAGGAAGAGCCCACCCTAGAAGAACTAAGAACAGCACTGAAGAAAATGAAGTCAGGGAAAGCAGCAGGCTCAGATGAGTTCGTAGCAGATATGATAAAGATGTTAGGGGATATAGGGGAGAAATGGTTCCTGAGGATACTCCTAGCAGTATGGAGAGAAAGACGCATCTCGGATGACTGGATGCCAGTGTACAGGAGCAAGGGGGGGGCATCCACAACTGTGGGCAGTACAGAAGGTATCAAGCTCCTGTCACATTGCATGCCAGCCCTGGAGAGGGTGATTGATAAATGAATATGAAGAGTAGTAGAAATCAAGATGGGAGATGAGCTGTTTGGATTTAGTTAAGGATGCAGCACAACTGACCCAATGTTTGCAGTGAAGCAGATGGTGGAAAAGAAGCTAGAGATGAGGAAAGAGTCTAGTTGGGTATTCCTAAACTTGGCGAAGGCATGTAACAAGCTACCAAGAAAACTGATGTGGGCAATAATGGTTCAAAGACCCAGAAACATTAGTAGAATTGGTGCAGGCTGTTTATAAAGACATAGTAACTCAAGTATGAACAGTGTTTGGACTCAGAGGAGTTCCCAGTGGGAGAGGGTGTGCAACAGGGTTCATCTCTGAGCCCAGTGCTGTTCATACTGGTGATGGATTACATTAGCAAATGGGATAGGTTAACAAAGTTGCTGCACAGACAATGTGGCATTACAGGCAGACTCTCAGCAAGAACTTCAGCAAAGGATTGAGGAATGGAATGCAAAACTTGAAGGCACATGGGTTGAACTGAGCACAGATATGCCAGCTGTAATGGCAGCAAATGGGGAGATTAGAATAAGCTGTGAATTGAGATAAAAGGGAAAGTAGTGGAACAGGTGAACTTCTTCAAGTATCTGGGGAGGGGTTGAGAAGAAGGAAAGTTGGAAAGCTAGAATCAGAGGGGCTGCAGCCAACTGGTATAGAGTGTCAGGGGTAGTGTATAATAGGAAAATGCCGAAGAAGCTGAAAAGTAAGGTATACAAAACAGTGCTGCAACCAGTGCTATTCTATGGTACAGAGAACTGGGTAGTAAAGGCAGAGCAGTTGAGTAAACTAGAGGTGATGAAGATCCCGAGTGGGGTGGTAGGTTGCACACTATGGAACGATGAAGAAATAAGGACATCAGAGAAGAAGCCAAAGAAGCTCTAATTGCAGAGAAGATCAAAGAAAACAGATTATGGAGGTTTGGGCACGTGCAGAAAAGCAGAAGACAATCTGGTGAAGAAGATTTGGGACAGACCGGATGAAGGCAAGAGGAAACAAGGATGTCCAGCAAAGAGGTAGATGGATTGTGTGAGAGAAGACCTGCAACTGTCAGGCATAAGTGCTGAAGAAGGTAGGAGTGGCACTGAATCGAGACAGATGGTGGCAGTTGAAATGATACCCTGACACCATGTAGAAATGGGAAAAAAAAGAGGGATGATGATATACACATAATCTTATATATGAATATTCTGTCTTAATTGGGGCAAACTCTGTCTGAGGTACAGAGGTGGAGTTGAGGGAATTATGGTTAGGGGAGGAGTCGGAGCCCTGGAACTGAAGAGCTACGGAGTTGATGCCGATGTCTGATCTTGTCATATCCAACAACCCATAGTTGAACCAGATGAAAATCAGACAACATGGATCTATTGTTATGGTAAGTACATAACTTTCATTTATTTGATGTCAGAATTTGTTTTTTTCTGTAAAATTCAGGGCTTTTGACAGGCATGACTAATCTGTTTTTTATTCTTGATCTGGCTGCAGCTTTAATGTTAAGTTGCAGCTACAGCAAGAATAAAAAAAAAAATGCCAACATTGTACTGATAAATGCAGTACAGTTTAGCGATAAGTGGTTTACTACCAATTTTGTTAATGGTGGAATTTTAGCTCCAAAAGCACCCTGGGTAAATCTACCACTGCAGTAATGCTCCATGTGTGGTACAAATTGCAGCTCTTCAAGTTTAGAGAGCAGACTTTTTTTTTTCTTACCTTTTTTCTTTTTGTTTTTCTCTTCATTTTAAGAGGGACAGCACTGGGCACAGTATTAACTAGCTTGGCTACAGTTCTGGCAGCACATATATAGTGAGGTATTCTTTTTTTGGAATACTAAAAGTGACAGCACAAAATGTTGTATGATAGAAAATGAAAAGCAAGACCTGCCGCAGAGCTAACAATGTTATTTTGTCTTTCTCTTTTCCCTGAGGTTGTACAACCCTTAGGATTAGAATATATAGTTAGCAGGGGTGTGGGGTCCTTGCAGGGTGGCCACGGTGGTGCAGTGGTTAGTGTTGCTGCCTCACAGCAAGGGGTTCTCCGGTTTGATCCTCAGCTGGGGTGCCTTCTGTGCGGAGTCTGCATGTCCTCCCTGTGGTCACATGGGTTTCCTCCCTGGTGCTCCGGTTTCCTCCCACATCCCAAAGACATGCAGTAGGTGGATTGGACACTCTAAATTGGCCCTAGGTGTGAGTGTGTGTGTGTCCCTTCTGTGGAAGGTTGGGCATTGGGCTGGCAACTCAGCACCGTAAAAGCTCCACTGCCAATCATGAGTGGACAGATGATCCGCTGTGGCGACCCCTAACTGGGAAAAGCCGAAAGAAGAAGGAGGGTTGTGGGGTCCTACCCTCATATAACAATCTAGTACCATTTGTACTAACAGAACTAAATCCTGTGTTTTAAAACATTTGATTATTTTAGGCTTTGAATCAATTCAAGTCTGTTGTCATAAGTCGTCTGACATCTGGACTTGACAATTTTGAGATTGTGAATGGGATACATAAAGGGAAATCTAAATATAATCCATTCTTCTGTTTAAACTATTAAAGAGAAACAGTGTCATGAAATTGCACAGGAATACAGCCAGGCACTTAAGAATATCCATTGTGTCAAAGTGGCTGCTGGATGTGCAAGCATATGCATTCTTAAACTCTAGGATTTACCTCTGCTGTCCCTACTATACTTGGAGAGGTATATAATAATTAAAACAGCACTGCCTTCTAGTAATCGTAAATATACTTCAACTGTTTTTTACTTGTGGTCACAGTTTTAAATTGCAAACATTTTAGACAAGCAAAATCATTTCATTCAGCTACATTTAGCATTTAGTACACCTAGTAAACAAAACCATTTTGATACAACTAGTTTCTAAACAAAAGTATTTAAAACAGCTAATTTGAATGGTGACTTTATTATTTTGTTTATATTATTTTAAAATTGGCAACCAGGTAGTCCCTCTGAGACTTGGGCTGTTGTTCAGAGGAGACCTGCTGACTGGATTTACCCTTTGGGATTCTGTATGTTACCTGATTTCATTGCTAGACAGGTCTTAAAGTTAAAACATTCCTGGTTGGTTGGGTAGGTTTCTGTGTGATTTCTCTCTCTTCCTTTTAATTGTTTCAGTTGTCAAATGATGTCATGGATATGGTAAAGTGTTTTGAACTCATAATACTGAAATGTAGACTTCTGAGAGAAAAACTGCAATAAGAATCAAAAATATCGCTGTTTTCCATTGAGACCTTTATATCTTCCTGCATCTCCTACATTAGTGTTCTTTTCCCTATGTCTCTGTAGCTCATTGGTATAAATAATTACCAAAATTACTGTTACAGAATTAACTTCAGCATTTCATGCCAGAAATGAATGTATGGCTGCCCCTGTTTTGTAGGGTGCACAATAGTATTAGTAGACATTTGTTAGACCTGAGAAAGCCATTACTGCTGAAATGGGTTGTTTCTTTATACTCTTGAATACTCAGTTTTATTTTCCCAATAAGGGTGTAGGTTTCTATGTGGCGGTATTCTGCGTTCCACTCAAGTTATCAACGTGGTACCACATATAATGGTGGTGAACAAATTAGACTTATAATAGGTCATATAAATAGTATGGGTGAAGTACTGGCTACATAAAGGGGCATAGATAGCCAAAGTTAATGGTGTTTATGGACATGAAAGGATGCCGACTGGGGAGGTTAATATAGTGGTCCCTTCTTATGCCTAAGTAATGTTTCATATAGTCTGGAAGGAAAAGTATGTTTTTCTGCAGATGATACAAAGATATACAACATATTTACATATAATAAAAACATTAATACAGGAAGACAGTAGATATTCCTATTTTGCTCAATTTTTCCACTGGTACCCTGCAGCTGCCCCTTACTTTGTGTCACCCCAATGTGCCATGCCTCCTTAAATTTCTTCATCAATTTGCCCTTTACCTGTTTTGGAAATCCTTCCCATTAATGCATTAACCTTTCTGTGAAATAATATTTCCTCATAGCCAGTCTGTAGTTCATTCTCCTCATTTGGCCCATCTCTGTCTATCTGTCTAGCTGTCTAACTATATTTGGTTACTGGGATAATCTGTTCTGTCTGGGAAGAAGCTCTTTTTCATTGGAGACCTGAGGAGAAAATCTCCACATTATTTTGAAAATGCACATTCCAGTATATGCTTAGCACAACAGTAATAAAGATGTCATAATCGCAAAATCATTTCCAATAGAAATAAAAAGTGCACAGAAGTCTAAACAGGAATTGATAAACAGTATTTATAGGGTATTGTAGTCACTATTTTACAGTGTTTCCATTTTATGCATCTTTACCATGGTAAAAGATGTATTTCTAAGTGTATGTAACATTTTTTGCCCAAAAAGGACATGTACAGTATTTGCAGCATGCTTGCTTATCATACATCTACATAATTATAGACATTTCAGGATTTTGATACTTTGCATAGTCAGAAAAAATTAATACAGCAGGTGGTATTGTGACTTATGGGTCAAAAAGGCTATGCAGGAGTCATTCAGTACCAGCTGGGAAAGGGCAATTATCTAGTAGGACAGGAGTGGCAGTAGTGAAGTGAACAATGTCAGGTTCATTACTACTTTTGGAACTAATAGTTTTAACATAAGGGAAATATTTAGTAAGAAATTACAGCTGTTAACAGAAGATGGGTTCCTCAAGAACATTGTATCTTTGGAGTGTAAGCTTCATAGGTTCATAGGTGTGCACTAGTCTAATGGCCCTAGAGCCTTTACAAGTCTAGCCCATAGGATTACCCTGGTATCGTGCCACCCGACCTTAGTTCCGAGTGCCTCTATCAAGTAGAGCCACTGGAGTGATCCCCAGGGTGAACTTTCTATTTCCCATCTGCTCATCAAGATTTCTCTTGAAGAGGGCCAGTCATGTGCTCTGCTTGACATGTATGGAAAGTCTGTTACAGAGCATGGGCAGTCTCTGGGTTATGAACCTGTCCCTCCAGCATGTTCTGTTGATTGTGGTAATGAGGTTGAGGTTTCTGGAACATGTGGTGTGGAGGGATTGTGATTTCTTTAGATGTAGCATTTCAAACAGAGCTGGGTCAGACATGGCTTTGTAAGTCAAGCAGAGATTGCCTCTTAGTAGACATATGAGACAGAGAATAACTGGTGTTTTTTGAGTCTGTCCATGTAAGATGTGTGTTTAAGGCCTAGGATCCTCTTCGTAAGGTACTTTTTTGGTCTCTCCAGCTGTTGCATGTGTCTAGTGAGGTACATGCCAAATGGGGCATTATACTCGATGATTGGCCTAATGAGGGAAGAGTAGATGGAGATGATGACCTCTTTCTTCCTGGTTGCAAAACCCTTGGTAATGAGATGTGCCACATAGAAGGACTTTCTGACCACAGTGGCAATGTGATGAGCAAAGGAGAGGTTGCTGTCAACCTGCCTTCAGTGTTCCTTTATTAAGGTTACTTGTTATGGAGTGTTGGCAGCATTTGGCCATATACAAAAGAAATGTGTGACTCAAAGCACGGCAGTGAAGATGTTGGAATCACTAAGGGGATATTTCCCATGAGTTACTTGCACATATTGCAAGTCAGTTTGTAAAACAAAAATTTGCCCTTTTGTGAATGCAGGAAAGATTTTTGCATTTGGATATTAAATCACAGGCAGCACTGGCTGGGTAGTTTATGTGAAAACCTGCATATGTGGGTCTTGCGACATGGAGCAAACATCATGCTGCTGAAAGCAAAGAATAGTGTTACATTTCAGTGACTTAAAATGCCACAGTGACCCTAGTGCCTGTTTCAGACACACTTTGACTCATCCCATTGTGGTTTTATTGGAATAGACAAACCCTGGGATTTAGAAACACTGTGCCCATGATGATTATTTACTTGTTGAGTGTGATGTGGCTCTAACAGTATTAATTATAAACAAAGGGTGTAGAAGTAGGCACTCATTAAGAATTCCAGTTGTGGCTAGAAACAAGGTCTGTGGTAAAGGAATGTAACCCTAGCAGCGAGTGAAGGATGCTGCAAGCATGTCGGGTGTTCACAGTGCATATATGTGCCTCTGTGTGTTTCTGCTTTCATGCACACAGAAAAGTGACAAGTTGGGGAAGGTGGCTGACCCAGAGAAAAGGCCTACAGCATCATCTGAGTTTGTCTTTTGATTAGATGAAAGGATGGAAATGAGAGTACAGGACAGTATGGAAAAGGGGAAGCAAAGACAGGGAAGCAAATAAGGTTAATTTTTTGAGGGGGGCAAGCACAACAAATATAACAAAGTCGTATTGTGTATTAATAGCTAATTGGTGGATATCAAAGCCAACAGAGAAAAAAACGAGCAGTAACTAAGTACTGGAAAGTAATAGACAGGGTGATTTATGATTCCAAATGGGAAAGGGAGAACAAACCACTGGGGATAAGATGTACAGCTGAGGCATTTGTCAGGAAGCATAGTTGGGAAGGAGGAAAGGAGATGTTTTGGAATGGAACAGGATTAGGCTTGTGAGCACTGGGAAACGGAGACACAGAAAACAAACGACTACCAGGGGAGGTTGTGACTCACTGAGTGAGGGGGAGTACTGTGAAGGAGATATCAGACAGAGGGTCGACAGTAGTGTTTGTGATGACTGGACAACAAACAAGGCTTGGCATAGATGCAAAATGGAGATTATTACTGTGATAAGGGCTGGATGGGTTTGCTCAGTGAGAGCCTAAATCCTAAATACCATCATGCATGCTTCCTGGCATTTTGCATTGCCATAAAGATCTAAGTAATGGCTGAAAAGGGTCTGTTGACCAGTCTACTTATTCAGTTAAAAAAAAAATGAAATAAAAATAAATAAAAAAAAAATGCAGCTTCCCACATGCCAGAATTATTTCCTATGACTTCTACCATTCCTTGTCCATCTCCCACCTATACTTCACAGTGATTTTGACAACTGTGCTGTCCACCACCACAACCTGACTGAGGAATCCATCATACTTTGGGATGGGGGGGGGGGTTACTTTGTATTGAAACTGCTGGATTGTAACTTGAGTTTAGCACTGTTCAGTTAAATACTGTTAAGAAACTGTTACTCTTGCATTAATATTAATCTACAGAAGCCTACAGCTCTTGAAAAAGTTTAGTAGAGAAACTCTCTTATCTTTCACTTTAGTGGCTCAATAAACTTTCCTTTCAGTTCATCCAAACTGGTTTTGTTTTTATTTATTCAGTGATTTAGTCACCTGAGGCTTGCTGCACAGTGTTAAAGGCTCTATTGGCTGCTTCATAATTTTTTTCTTTAAACATCGCTTTTATTAATTTTTTCCCAGACAGTTGAAAACAGATGAAATATTCCTTACAATGTATTTAAGAAGAAAGAAAAAAAGAATCAATCCAATAAGACAATGAAGTTCATTAATGAATGTGATAGTACAGTTGTGTAAAATCTTACCATAATGGTAGATGTCCTTGTCTTCACTGCTGCAGTATTCTTAACAGATGGGATTCCCTGCCGTGGAAGCCTGAACATTCGGACAGTCTGCCAAAGACTACTTGCTTTTAAAAGGTACTTGAATGTCACCCAAACGCTGCTTGCATAGCATAGGGCATGAAGGTGATGTTCAGGACTACCATAATCAGAACTGAATGCCCCAGTAGGAACAGAGTCCAAGAAACCCAACAGGTAACCTGTACATCCAGGAAGGCAAATGACTAGGGGGATGGAGGGAGGGAAAGAGCGAATACTGCAGCAGTAAAGGCAAAGACATCTACTGTTATGGTAAGATTTTACATTACTGTAATATGTCCTTAAATTCACTGCTGCAGTATTCTTAATAGATGGAAGAGTGCCAAAGCTCAAGAGAAAACCTGGGGGGGGGCACAGAACAGCCCCCTAAAAAGCCATGAAGAATGGCACTAGCAAAACCAGCCCTAGCTCTAGAGTTACCATCCAATCTGTAATACTTGGTAAAGGTATGCACAGAAGTCCAGGTAGCTGCTTCAAGAGTAGAATTGGTATCTAAGCTCTTGAAAAAAGCACCAGATGAAGCCACAGCTCTAGTAGAATGAGCCTTAACTGAAGAAGGAAGGCTATTGCCATGAAAAGTGTAACAAAAGGAAATAGCCTTAGAAATCCAAAAAGAAGTAATCTGCTTGGATACAGGAAGTCCCAAAGATTTAGGATGAAAAGAAACAAATAACTGATCAGATTTTCTAATAGCCTTAGTCATATCTAAATAAACCCTGAGTTACCTATGCACATCCAAAGTATGCAGCACCCTCTCACTGTCAGATTGCGGACAGGGGGGAAAGTAGGTGGATTAATAGACTGATTTAGTGAGCTCATTAACCACCTTTGGCATAAAAGAAGGGTTAATCCTCATGAAAGGGCAAACAAGGAGCACAAACCTTAAGGGCCTGCAACTCAGACACCCATCTGGCAGAGGGAACAGTCTTCCAGGAACAATGTAGCAAGGAAACTGAAGCAGCAGGCTCAAAAGGAGCCCAAGTTAACTTTTCCAAACCAAAATTAAGATTCCAAGGAGGAGGAACAGGCTTCCTGGGAGGCCTAATATTAAGGACACCTTTAAGAAATTGTTTAACTTCAAATCTAGAAGCTAGAGGAGGGGAAAAAGGCAGACAAGCAGAGATAGCTGATAAGTGGGCCATAATAGAAGAATAGGCCAAACCAGCATTGAGTAACTCACACAAATAAGAGAACCAAAGGAACATCCACAGTAAGTGAGTCCAGGTTACAATACAGACACCAAATAGAAAACCTCTTCCATTTGGATAAGTAGCATTTCCTTGTAGTAGGTTTCCTGGCCTCCTGCAGGACTTGCAGCACGTCCTCAGAAAAAAGGTGTCTGTGAAGAATCAAAATCCTAATGCCCACAGTATCAGTGTGGACAGGTGGGGATGGATGAGAGATCCCTTGTGTTTTGTGATGAGTCCCCCTGGCTGGATGCAGAAGTAGGGGGAACCAGTGTTGTTGTGGCCAAAAGGGAGTCATCAAAAAAGTTTTGGGAGCATCCTGTTGAATCTTGAATAGAACTTTTGGAATGAGAGGGAGGGGAGGGAATACATAAAGAAACATCCCCCTCCAAGAAAATGAGAGGGCATCCACCTTCCACACCACAGGACCTGGGACTCTGGCACAAAACAGAGGAAGTTGTCTGTTCAGATGGGAGGCAAAAACATCTACTTGAGGAGTACCCCACTGGTGGAAAATGTCCAAAAAACATCCTTGTGAAGCATCCATTCATGGGTCTCAATTAAGGACCTGGTCAGAGAGTCTGCCACAATGTTCTGATCATTAGTGATATAAACTGCCTGAAGAGTCACTTGATACTTAACAGCAAATTCCCATACCAGAAGTGCTAACCTGCAAAAAAAGGTAAGACCTCATTCCTCCCTGTTTATTGATATGCCACATCACTGTGGTATTGTCTGTGAACAACTTGAGAGGCCCTGGAGATAAGAGAATGAAAGGCCTGAAGAGCCTGTAGAAGAGCTCTCATCTCTGGCATTGATTTACTGTTTCTGCTGACAAGGCGACCATACCCTTTGTACTTTTAGGGAGTAAAATGCCCCCCCCCCCCAATACCATGTCTGAAGCATCTGTGAACAATTCCTGAGAGGGAAGAGGGGGATGAAACGGGATCCTGGATTCAGAGACGGTTGCTGAATCCACCAGTGAAGTTCCTGTCTGATACAAGGAAGAGGAGGAACCACAGAGTCTAGAGGATGTGCATGTTGGAGTCGCACTGACTTCAGAAACCACTGAAACTTTCTCATGTGAAGTTTGCCAGAGGGAGCATCAGAATGGTGGATGCCATGAAAGCTAGAGCTCTCAGAAACTCCCTCACTGTAATGGAAGCCAGAGGAAGAAGAATATGAAAGAAAGAAATGAGAGTTAAGCCCTTTGGAGGGTACAGGCATGCAAGCATTGGCACCATCTGAATCTTGCAACCCAGAAAAGCATGATCCGGAAAAGGAGCCAGAGAAGACTTTATGAAATCTATAATGAACCCCAGGCTCTGAAGAAGGGAAATGGCAAAATGAAGATTTTGCAAAAGGGTCTCTGGAGAGGATGTCTGAATCAACAGGTCATCTAAGTAAGGAAATATTTGGATCCCTTGAAGCCTGCAAAAAAATAATCACAGGAGCAAGGGATTTAGTGAACACCTGAGGGGCAAGTAGAAAGGCCAAACTGCAAAGCAGAGAACTGAAAATGCCAGGAACCAACAGAGAAATGCAAAAACATCAGAAAAGAGGATAGATCGGAATATGGAGATAAGCATCCTTGAGATCCAGAGACACCATACAGGCCTGAGGGAGCAAGAGAGGAACCAGAATCTGAAGGGATAACATCCAAAAGGAAGGCACTCTTAGAAAACTGTTAAGATGAGAGAGATCTAAAATAGGTCTCCAAGTGCTCTCTTTTCTGGGCACTAGATACAGTCTGGAGTAATACCTTTTCTCCATTTGGGCAGTGGCACCTCTTTAATCCCTGAGTCAAGAGACTTTGAAGAACCTCTGGGGAAAAAGGAAAGTTGTTCATGAAATGGCTGAGGAATGCCCATAAAAGGAGGACAGGATTTCCACATCATGAAGTACCCCTGACAAATAATCAGCAGAACCCAAGAATCCTGGGTGATCTGAAGGCAAAAAGGAAGAGGGAGAAAAAAGAATGTGGCTAGGAATAGATGGATAGTCATACAGTACCTGGTTTGTCTGGAAAAGAAAGCTTGAGTCTCTGAAAACTGAGTAGCCTTAGCAGGAGGAGCCCATTAGCCACTCTTCCTACCTTTTAGTAGAAGGGCAGGACTGCCTACAAACAAAGGCAGGCTTAGTGTGGTAGTTTCTCTGAAACTTAACATATGTTGAAGCTCCTGTAGGGCCTTACTCTTAACAGGAAGGGACTTAAATAAACCAGCAGCAGCTTCCCCAAACAAAAGTTTGGAATCCAGTGGAGCATCTGTCGATTTGGCTTTAATATCATCATGTAGAGGCTGAATCCTCAGCCAAGAATACTTCCTCATCATTGAACCAAAAGTAGCCCTAGAAGGGGCATCTGCTGCATCATAACTACATTTAATAGAATGAGTGACTTGAGAGGAGGTCCTAGCAAGGAAAGAACAGAAGTTTTGCCCTCAGAATGTAGAAAATCAGAAAAAAGTTTGAGAGGCATGAGAAAGAAGAGCCAACACAACTATACATATGAGTCTGTTAATAATAGCCCTAAAAGCTAGAGTAGCAGAAGTGTAAACCTTCTTATACAACCTTTCCATAGTTTTGCTATCCTTGTCAGAAGGCAATAACTTGGGTGAAGGAAGCAATTGAGATGGCTTATCAGAGGCTATGGACATGACAGAGAGGTCAGCAGCAGGGCATTTATATAGGAAAGAACATTCCTCAGGCATCCTATAAAACCTGTCAGGTTTCTTGGGAGCAGGTGGTAGATAATCAGGTGCATGAGCAGAATTGGAATACACAACGGAAGGAATCTCCCGCCCTGAGGGTAAGCCATTAGGGAAGAAGGTACGACTAGAATATTCCTCTGCCAGGTGTTTCTCCTGAGGTCATTACAAACCCGGAGGCTCACTGGGCTGTGTTGTTGGATTTCTCTACCGTGACCATGTCAGAGGCCTGTGAGGGTCCAGTTGGCAACATGTCTGAAGAAGCTTTGCAGGCATCCATCTCAGACATTCAGGGGGAACCACAGTTGATTTTTTTCGAGGGGCCTAGGGGAGTTCCTCAGTTTTTTTAGTTAGGGAAGGAAGTTCCTACTATGTTTCTCAACTGCTGTCCTGGGTCTGAGCCTTCTCAGTTTTTTGGAGGCAACTTTCCCTTAAAGGATCAAAAAATTAAAGCATGTTTCTTCTGCTCCCAGGGATCCACAAAGTGAGTGGCAGGCCTTCACTCCAGGGCTATTTACTGCTTTAATGTCCTTAAAGCCCCCTCAGGGAGTTCCGGTTCCTGCTGCTCCTTGGTCCTCTACTCCCCTTAAAAGGCCTAGAGAACAGGATTCTTTTGAGGATGACCTGGATTTGGATAATGAATCCCTGACTTATTTTACTCAGATTCCTTCTCCTTTAGACTATGGGTCAGAGGAGGAGGAATATATTAGTCCATATGTTCCTTATGAGGAAATTTCCTTTGAGGACACTCTCTAGGATGATGGATTTTTAAGTGGGATTTTGCTCAGGTCCCTGATATCCATAAAATGTACTATGAGTTGCTGCAGTTGGAACCCCCTAAACCCTAATGCTATTCCTCCTGTTTTGCTGGATGCTTTTTCCAATGCTGCTCGTGAGAAGCTTAAGACACTGGTTCTCAAGATGCAAGGAAAGGGAAGAAAGTCTATTGTGAATGGTTTTTGGAACAAACGCCTGACAGATAGAACAAAGAAGTATGGTCATGAGAAGCTCCTAGACAAAAAAGACACTTATTGTGGCGGTCTTTGTCTCCCACACTGGCTTTTACTTTTCCTAAATGACATTAACCCCAAGGAGCACAAAAAGTAAGAAAAATCTAAATTCACAATTGGGCACTTAATCTGCAACAGCAGCAGATGTCAGCAAGCAGGAACAGGTAGTCACTGAAGAACGAAAATGCATTCAAATGGCAGAAAACAGGTGCAGGCAAACAGACTTGATGGTAAAAAGATATGTTCAAACTGGCATCAGACGTTCTAATTATGGTAGGCCTAAATGTCATCTTTATGCCCTATACTATGGAAGGAGCATTTGGGTGACATTTGGCGTACCTTTTAAAAGCAACAAGTTGTCTTTGGTAGACTGGCCAGATGTTTGTGCTACCACGTCAGGGAATCTCATCTGTTAAGAATATTGCAGCAGCGAATGTAAGGACATAGTTTGTTATACCTGTGATTCTTATTAACGAATATGATATTTTGTTATACTGGTATTTGAACAACTGCTATAAGAGTGAAGATAGATACATGTTTGATTGCAAAATAATGTGAGACAGACAAAGGGCCCGATTCCAAAAGACTACCTCCGTGTAAATGACTTATGCCAGTGTTGCTTTATACATAAGCAAAGGACAGTGCTGCACCTAGGCAGGAAGATTAGAGATCTCTGGGCTGTAATTTCAGTCAGGATGCAGTTTGCCATTACTAACTGTGCAATGCAGTATGAGACGATGTTGGACTAATAAATTTCCTTTCTGCATAGAAAATGTTAAACCATGGTCCCATCTTTCTAAACCAGTTAAAGATGTAACAATAGTGAAACAAATTATGAAAAGGATGCATTAGACAAAGACAGTCTTACTACTGTCACAGGATGGATAAGGAAAAACACCCATTGCCAGAAATATAAAGGAATAGGAAATTGCTACATAAAAATATGAACATGAGACAAGGATGTAAGAAAGGTAAAAAGGAAGTTGGATTCTCAAAAAATGGTCACATATATAGCCAAAAAATCAAGAAATGTTAATGATACAGTTGTAGAGGTGAAACGGTCTTGAAGAGGAAGATGTGATGAAAACATTTACTGACTGTGCTGCGGTAGCGTTGTCGCCTCACAGTTAGACAATGCCCATTCGATTCTCAGTTAGAGCGTCTTCTGTGTGGTGATATGCGTAAATGGGTGTTCCTTCGTTGAAGGTTGTGCATTAGGCCTGGTAAGCCAGCACGTAAAAATCTGCTGCCAATCATTAGCGGACCGGAGTTCCGCTGTGGCGACCCCTAACCGGGAAAAAGCCGAAAGACACAAACATCTAACAATCAATGGTAACTACTAGTACTGTTAGGTTTACTTAGCTGATAGCTGATTCGCATTGTATCACTACAGGATAGAAAGCAGGACCTGCTATTAATGATCATGGGTTAGAGCCAGTAAAGGAAGATTTTTATTTTATTCTATTTAATTATTGATGTGTTTTATAATTTGCTACCTGGGCTTGTGGATTGGACCATAGACCATTTTAAGTCATGCCCTTTCACACAAGGGTAAGAGTAGTACAACATATAGGCAGTTTAAGGTAGCCAGTCCACCAGCATGCTGTTGTGTGGATGAAGGAAGCTGGAGCATACAGGAAAAAAACACATAGAGAGTACAGTTGTGTCAAATGTTATCATGACAACAGATGTCGTCCTCTTCACTGTTGCAGTACTCTAAACAGAAGGGCGCTCCCCCACCTAGAGCAGCAAAATGCTCGGCCAGTATACCAAAGTCTAATGATCTTGTATACACTTGTATGTCCTGGTTATGAGTATGGCACCAGACAGAAAAACGTTTCCATTTGGACATGGAAGATTTTCTGGTTGAGCGTTATCTTGCCTCTTGTAAAACCTTGAGCACATCCTCAAAAAAGAGGTCCTTTAAAGGGATCAAAACCCTATCACCCACAGTGTCAGTTGAAGAGTGGATGAGTGAGGATGGATGAACGATGTCTTGTCCTGTGCAAGGAGTTCCAAATGGTGGTGATTGCCCCTGGCCAGATGCATTAAGAGGGGGAACCAGATGTGTCTTGGCTAAAAGGAAGTCACTAGCAACATTTTTGGGGGCGTCCAGATGAATTTTCTGCAGGAGTCTAGGAATAAGAGGAAGAGGAGGGAAAGCATAAAGAAACCTCTCCTTCCAAGGAAAAATAAGGTTGTCTTCCATGTCAGATGGCATGGCACTCTGGAACAGAAGAGAGGAAGCTACCAGAGGGGAGGCAAAAAGATCTAGCTGAGGAATGCCCCACTGATGGACAGTGTCCAGAAACACGTCTCTAACACATCCATACATGAGTCTATGTTTTTGACCTGCTCAGAGATTCTGCAACTAGATTGTGCTCTGAAGGAATGTATCCTGCCTGAAGAGTTAAATAACTGAGAGCCATCTTGCAGAAGAGGTAAGATTTTGGGCCTCCATGCTTGTTGACATACCACATCACTGTAGTGTTGTTTGTGTACACCTTAAAGGGGCTTGGAGGGTGAAAAGCTTGAAGGGCCAGAATCAAAATTCTCATCTCTTTGATGTTGATATGGTCTGATGGGGGGGGGGGGGGGGGCAGAGACCCTTAACTTTCAGGAGACCAAAAGATGCACTCCAACTCATGTGTGAGGCATCGGTGAACAGTACTTGAGAGGGGATTGGAGGCTGAAAGGGCAGGTCTTGGTTGAGCACAAACTGTTGAATCCAGCACTTAAATTCCTCCTTTAGACAGGGAAGGAGAAGTACACTGAAATCCAGAGGGTGATGATGCTGCAGCCAAACTGAGGTCCCACTGAAGTTTCCACATATTCAGTCTGGCAAGAGGAAGTATTGAAGTAAAAGAAGCTTCCTAGCTGGCATGGTAGTCAGAGGAAGAAGAGATAAAAAGAAGGCTGTCCATTACAAACTTTTGGAAGTGGAGGAAAGGCCAACATTGGCACTGTCTGGATCCTGCATCCCAGATATAATGATACTGAAAGGAATTAGAATGGACTTTTGGAAGTTGATTGTGAACCCCAAACTTTGAAGACGAGATGAACTCCAGATCCTGTAACAGGTGACGGGAAGAAGGTGTCTGAAGCAACAGGTCATCTAGATAAGGAAAAATCTGAATGCCTTGGATCCTGCAGAAGCAATCGCAGCTAGGGATTTTATGAATACCCTCGGGGCAGTAGAGAGGCCAAAGGGCCAAGCAGAGAACTGAAAATGAAAGGAAGATAGAGAAAAACATAAACTTCTTAAAAAGAGGGTGAATAGGGATATGAAGATAACATCTTTTTGGATCCAAAGACACCAGAAAAGCCTGGGGTAGTAAAAGAGGAAACCTGGTTTGAAGAATAAGCATCCAAAAAGAAGGGACCTTGAGAAAGGTGTTGAGCAGGGAGGTATCCAGAATAGGTTTCTAAATGCCCTCCTTTCTAGGAACCAGGGACATTGTGGAATAAAAACCCTTTCCCACTTGTGAAGGGGGGACAGGTTGAATAGTACTTTGGTTCACCAGGGACACTAAAATCTCTGGGGAAATGACAACATTGCTCTGGAGGAGGTTGAGGAATCCCTGAAAAAGAAAGGAGAGACTTCCATACCATGAAGTAACCCTGATGAAAGATAGAGCCCAAGAGTCTGAAGTGATGAGACACCAATTTAGAAGACAAAGGGAGAACCAATGGGAAAAGGAACCTGGTCTTGGGGGGGGGAAGGGGGGAGTGAATTGTTAGAGAAATAGGCTTATCAAATAAATGAGGCTTCTGTGCCACGGAAATCTGAGAAGTCTTAGCAGAGGGGGCCCACCTACCACCCTTCCTGCCCTTGTAGGTCTGGCGGGGGTTGCCAGTGAACACAAGCATATCTAGGATAATAAATATATTGTTTTAATTTACTGTAAATTATTTCATGTATCGTATTGTAAAATGCCTTGTCTTATCCTGTATGACAATATCTTAGTGCAATGCTCTTCGTTGTATTACTACTACTTACTATCTACTTTGTGTCCTTTCATTTGCTTAGTGTTAAGACTATTTTTTCTATAAATGCTTTGTGCTACTATTGGAGCTTTTCTCCCTGGGCCTCTACTGAAAATGGCCATATATCCAGTTAGACTAGCCCGGTTAACAAATGTAAAATAAATAAATTCCTCTGGAACTTGGGGATAAAAGAGACAAAAATATGTTTAACGTCCTGCAAGGCTTTGCCTTTCTCTTGAAGGAACTTAAATAGGTTAGCAGCAGCAGTAATCCCAAAAAGATGTTTATTATCCAAAGGCGCATCCAACAACTTGACCTTAATGTCCTCAGGCAGAGACTGGAGACAGAGTCAAGAATTGTTAAAAGCTGCAGCCCAGGAAGGGGCAATCAGCCGCATCATGGCTACACTTAATAGAGTGGTGAACACTTGAGAAGCAGAGCCTAAAATAGATAAGGCAGAGGATTTGCCTTCAGAATTGGGGAGGTGAGAAATAACCTGACAAGCCTGAGCAATCAAGGCCAGAGCATACCTTGTCATGTGGGTCTGGTAATTAACAGCTCTAAAGGCCAAAGTAGAAGCAGTGTAAACTTTCTTACCAGTCCTGTCCATTACCCTACTATCCTCATCAGAGGGTAAAAGTTTGGAAGAGGGCAAGAGCTTAGAAGGTTTCTCAGAAGAGACTGACACCACAGCAGGATAAGCAGAAGGACATCTAAATAAAAACTGACAATCCTCAGGAATCCTATAGAACCTATCAGGTTACTTAGGAGCAGGAGACTAAGAATCAGGAGACCTGGATCTTAAAAGGCAGCCAACACAGGAGGGACTGTCGATTTAGTTTAGGAGTATCCACCTGAAGCAGCTCATAATACCTTCTCTGAATATCAGACACTTGAAGAATCCCACTTAAAGTATCCCCATCATCCTAGCAATTGTCCTCTCAAAGGACAATTCCTTAAAAGGAGACTCAGGGCTAACAGACTTCTCATCACCACCATAGCCCAAAGGTGAAGGCATCAGTGAAGAACAGGACAAAGACCTCTCATTAGACATTGAATCCTCATTCAAGGAATCTGGTTCGCAAAACCATTTAGAATGGGTATAGGTCCAAGGAGGAGCAGGTACTGAAACCCCTTGAGGAGACTTCAGTGCCATCAAAGTAGAAAACAAGCCCTCAGTAAACTCTTGCCAGGACAGACTGAACATGCTTCTTTTTTTTGTATTTTCTTGGAAGGGACATCAACCCTAACAAATAATGGTTTTGACATTTGGTGAGATTTGATAAGAGAAAACTTGTAACCTACCCCCTGACCAGTATCTGCGGAATCCCTCTAGAGCCTTCTGAGATGATCATGTCTGGTACCCCCTCGATGTCTAGAGCAGACACATGCAAAGCCTCAGAGGACATGTAAAATGATGGAGCCATGCTGGCCTCTGACTGGATCATGGCAGAGGAATCCAGTGTAAATGCCAAATGACCTACAAAGCTATTACCCTCTTCTAAAGGGACATCCATGGAGGCTGGACAGCTAAAGAATATGGCTGAAACTTCTTGGCCTTTTTCTTGCCTAGGGGGAGTATTTTGTGGCTAAATGATTTTTCCATGGTATTCTGGGCTAAGGTTTTAAGCCATTAGTTTTCAAGATAAATGGCCAGGAAAGACAAATGGCTTCTGAGTCTTTTGGACACAAATGCCTTACAGTTATTTCAAGATGTATAGTTGTAGGAAGCACCCAGAAAAAAAAATACACCGTTCGTTATGATCATTTTAGGGAATATGCATCCCACATTGACGTTTTTTCCTTCTTCTTGGGTAACATGAACTCTAGGTAGTACATAAAAAAATGGTATTCAGCACAGCAGCAAGGCGTTCAGACCATCTAACAATAATGGTGTTTGAACTGGTGGCAAATAAGTTCTGGGTAGCTGCATCAATGTATCCCATTTCATGCCCTATGTTATGTGCGGGTAGCATAGGTGTAACGTATGGCACATACAAGATCATTAGACATTGGTATACTGGCCGAGTGTTGGGCTGACCTGGGTGGGAGATCCCTTCTGTTTTAGGGTACTGCAACAGTGATATAGAAGGACATCTTGCAAACTTTACCCTGATAGTAACCAGAAGTCAGGACTGATTCCTGTGTTGTGGGTCTACCTTGAAAGAAAGTAATACAGGCAGAATGGAAGCAGGAGGTGACACTTTAGAACTATCCTGTAGAAAATTTATTGTGGTGGAAGTTAGGGATGCACATTTTGAAACTGTAGGGTCAAACAGCTTTCAGCATCTTTGCTGAAGAATCAGGGGCAATTTCAAAAGTAATGGAGGGAGCAAAGGCTCAAAGTCATGGACAACATTTAAATATTACTGTAATTCACTTAAAGTTATTAGAGTTATCAGCATGCCTTTTCTGAACAATGGGAAGTGTGAAACTCCAATGCCTGGTGTTATTGACTGACTCTTATCTTTAGTGATTTACCAGAAAAAAATGAGAGGCAGGATAAAAATATGAGGCAACATCATGGATAGTTGAGAGAGAGAGATGCGATAAAACAGGTGCTAAGTAGCCGTCTTCAGGGATAGTAAATAAGAGAAGTTGATGGCTGTTTAATTTTAACAGGATGCACCAGATGTTGAAAAACTAAACAGATCTATTTTGAATTATTATAGTTTGCATTTTGGTGGCTTGGTAAATGTGTAGGATTTGCTATCTTACCACCATGTTCTTGGTTTGCTTTCCTAAAATGATCATATGATTCCTATGTTCTGAGTATGGGGCGTTCTTAACTTAGTTTGTCTTGGAGTGCCATCTGACCTTAGAGGTATTGGAAGGTCAAGGGGATGGATTAAGATCTGATATGGTAATGCTGAGGGACCATATTTCAAGAGTTAAAAGGAAAAAGTAACTGAAGTTGTCAAGCTGTGTCCAACATCAGCTGTCATAATGGGGTCTCATTTATATTCCTAAGAAGTGTTGACATCTCTCTGTAGTCGGTATCTTCTAATATTTAGTATACAATATTTATCAATTGCTGACCACATTTAGTATATAATATTTATCAATTACTGACCACAACTTTACAACAATGAGTTTAATAATAAATATATTTAGGTACTGCTATGCCTAAATCTTTTTCTGTTAATAAGTTTAAGCTCCACCCAGCCAGGCAATACTTTCTCCATGGACTGTTGTACCCAATTGTGTCACCATACATTTTGTGTACATTAACATCAAATTGCCACACTTTTACACATGCAAGCAATAGTCCTCGATCCCTGTCTGATTTGCTTTCTGCATACATACAAGATAAGCCAGCTGCACCCCCTAACACAAATATACTGACTCCACAGATGCACAACCATGGAGAAGAGAGAATGTTCCTCACACACTGAATCACTGCTGATGCACATACACAAACTTCTAGATATGGAGGTACAACATAACAGTGGGTATTAGCAAGGAAGTCATACTGATCAACATTAATATGCATTATAATTCCTATCCTCCAAAACAACACCGATGGTCCTTTGCTACAGATGTGCACAGTTTTCAATCAAATGCGATTCAATCATGTATGGTTTAGATCAGATGTGTTTTACAACAAATTTTCTTTAGATCAAATGAAACGTAACTATATATATATATATATATATATATATATATATATATATATATATATATACATGTGTGTGTGTGTATATATATGTATACATACACAGACACATGCATGTAATCATACACAGATATGTGCATACATACACACATACATGTATACGTACATCAGTATGTGAATCCATATGCTATTAAAAGGAGATGGCTTATACAACCATTCTGCTAATGTTATATAACTGGTAGTGTGCCACTGTCCTGCCCCTCTGCGTCCAACCCTTACTCCTCTGTCTCAAGCCTTCTAGAACTTAACTATAATTGCACACCTCACCACCTGTTTAAGTTTGCTATATTTTATGCTTTCACCACTGTTTGAGTGGAAAAAGTTCTTCTTCAGGGCTAGACTGAATTTGATTGCTTTGGTCTAAAGTTAGTGTTCCTCCTGTTGTCCCTTCCCTCCCTCTTCAGCTGTAGTCCCTCACTCTAACTTATCAAAGTCGTAGGCATCTAGATCCTCTTCCTTCTATCCTTTCTTGTGTCCAGGCTATAGACTCCTAATATTTTTAGCTTTTTTGTCTATCTGTTTCTTAAAATAGCAGATAAGCCAGTACAAGGACCATTTTCAGCCATATTCTAGGTGAGAGGCTTAAGAATTGGGTTGGGACAGAGCAAACAAAACTGGAGAAACTCAATTTTACAGTCAGATCACTTTGCAGTTAGACAATCAAAAGCAGTCAAAAATAGGGGTTATCTTTTTCTAAATAAATAAAAATATACTCCAGTTATCAGGCGGTGTATATGGTAACACAAGTGAAAATCTGAATACTTGTCTGCTCCTGGTTACACCTGTAGAGATATTTAGCCTACAACTCCCAATCTACTTTGTAGTTTTAACAACATGGGAGAAGATAATCCACCTTCCTTCTAACATTGACCTTTTGTAAATGTTTTAACAACTCAATAGGAAAGGAAAACTTTGACCTTTTCTGGGGATTGAACTCAGGACCCATTGCATTCATTGTGGTTGTCAGCGCCACTGGACTAACAAGGAGTCTCTGGATAAGTAGGTATCTGGCTGGCTGCCCAAGACCAGTTTCTTTCAATTAGGAAATCACTATAAAGGTGATTTTAAACAAACAAGTATCCACTGCTGTACACAACATGAACCTAGTACTGTTTCAACAACTCAGCAGGACAGGAAAACACTCACCCTTGTCTAGGGATTGAACCCCTACATGGAGTGCAGGGGGTCCTGTGTGTGGTAGAACGAGCAGTAACAGAGAGCCAGGTAATCTTAGCCATTACAAATCAATGGTGCTACTGGGGCTGAGGGAGGGAAGCAAAATTGTAGCATTTTTCAGACCTATAGCTATCCTCATCCAGCTCCCGGTACCAGTCTCCAGTCCAATGTCCCTCACTTCTAAGTCAAGGAGCAAAAAAAAAAAATGTCCAAGCTTCATTCTGACAATATGGAGCTCTCCTTACTTGAACAATATAGGTCTGTTTCTTTCTATGTGCTCATCAACACTATGTTGGAGAGCAAAAGAGTGCTACAAATGTAGGAATTAAGTTTACTACACTTTTTAAAAGTTTTTTTTTTACTTTTCCTCCTAGAAGTAAAAGTATAATTACACAGGAAGTGCTGAAGCATTTCAGTCTTGACCACAAAATTAGCATTAACATTCATTTCCATACTAGCATTCAGAAATGTGTGTTTGGAAATGAATGACAGTACTGCATTACTGACTGGATCTGCTGATCGCTCCCCCTAACACATTGCGGCTGCCCCCTTCACCCAGCCCCTAGCTACTCTTCTGGCATTTACTGATGATTATTTAAAGTAAATTGTGAGTGGAGTTCTGTGCAATAATTCTCAGGACAGAAATATTCTAACTGTAGATCAAAACTCACAGCCCCATTGCTCTCATTGTTTTAAAAGTGAAAAGGTTTGCAAGTTTGTAGTACACCTTAAGGTTTGAACCAAATATTCTGCTTATATCTGTTATTACAGTCTCTGTACCCTGTGTATGAGCAATCCAAACTGTGCTATTTGCCAAATCTTCTTTCACTAAAAGAGATTGGCTAAACTGTACCAAAAATGGGACAAGTTCCCAAGTTAAATTTTAACATGAAGGGGTATAACCCCAGAACAGGTTATACTTTGGGAGGGTCACTTGACAACATTTTTTGAAAAGTTCTTTGTTTAATTTTCTCTTGAACATATACTTGATCTCTTGATATTTATGTTGCATTGTGCCACTGCCAATGAGTACTATAGAATCTTTAACAAACACCTGAACTTCAGTTCAAATAAGATTTTAAACGGAGGTCCACTATGACTGAAGGATGACACATCAAGGGTTCACCACTTCCCTCATGTTGCAGTTTCATCGCTAGAATGTACCCATTTATTTCTAAGCCTTGAGCCTGTCAGTGTTTACTTACTTTTACTGTATGACTGAACAAGGCATTTAACTAGACAAGATCATAAATACTACCATTGAAAAGGCATTTGTGTCTAGTGGTCTTTAACTGGTTGAGTAATAATTAGACAATTCAAACGTGATCAAGCTAGAAACCTGCCAGTGATATGGCATGGGAGTTGTCATTGTAATATATATATATATATATATATATATATATATATATATATATATATATATATATATATATGGGCACACACACATTCATCATATTGATCACTGCTGCAGTACCCCAAGATATACCAGTCAGTCAGCTTCCAAAACTTCCATGAGCCGAAACTATTAGTGCGAGGTGAGCTGGCTGAAAAATAGATTTGGGCATCAAGTCCTTCAGTGTTTTCCTGCCACCAAAAAGAATGCTCCTCTGTGGGCTTTTGAGGATCAGCAATCGGCTTGTGCTTCTTTTCCATTGTGGGGCATTTAAGTTCTCTTTGGGGAAAAAACTTCTACATATTTTTGTAATTTAAACTTAAGTTCTACTTTAGTAAAGTATATTTTAAGGTAGGAATATTTATTTTGTTGGCTGTCTCATGACTTTACTGTACTTTAAAAAGGAATTGTGCATTTGTTTCCGACAGTTTAAAAGTTTGTTTAAACATTCTAAAACATTTTTCTGTGGAGAAACTGTGTTTAAATTACTTTCTGGATCTTATATAGTAGATTAGAGTGCTTTTTATTGGGTTTTTACTGGAAAACTGACTTTCAACTGCTTTTTAAAATTTACCAGCTTGTGCTGCTTAGTTTCTCCTGAAAAGAGGTACAATTTTCTGTCTTGACTATGGAATAAACTAGCGGTCCCACTGTTTGGTCCTCCTTCCAGCTAAAAAAAGAAAAAGGTAACTAGACAGTCTTAGTCACAGATAGGTGATTCTGTTTTGGCCAAAGCTGGTTTCTCAGACCCCTCATCTTTTTCCCCCCTGGATCTGTCTGGTGTTGTCCATATAGACACTGTAGACACTATGGACCAGTGGTTAACCACATCCTCTGTAGCTGTTTGGGTCCCGTCAGTGGGTAAGGGAGAGCCCCTCTTGTCAGCCTTGGGAGAAGGAGCAGGGAAGGTATTCCTTCCTAGCTGGAATGTTGTGCCTATCCCTGGGGAACCTGTTGCTGTTAATAGTTCTATTTGCCCCCCAACTCTCTAGTCAAGAAGAACCTGAAAACTAAATATTTATCATTTTCTGCACCAGTTTTACTGGACAGGAGTAGTTTATTAAGTCTGGTTGAGGGTCTTGCACAGGCAATTGACCATTCTTATCAAGTGATTTCTGGTGAAAACTAAAAGGTATTCCTCTTTTCTTGAAGAGATTGAAAGAATTGAGTCTGAGAAGGAATGTGATGGGTTGGATGCAGGTTTTACTCTTCAGATTTCTCATTTAGACTCAGAGGAGTGCATGTTATCTGAATCTCCCATTCAATGATTCTCTTTCTCTGAGATTGTTTGTAGAATGTGCCAGTGTTTTCAGTCCTTCAGAAATGTGAAGTGTTACAACTGGAATTCCCATCACTGTAACGCTGTTCGCATTGGAGGATGTATGTCACAGCCTTTGGTTTCCCTGACAGCCAGCCTGTTGCACATAAGAAAGCACGTATACAAAGTTCCTCAGTTTTTCAAATTTTTGCATGCTCATCCCAGACCTGACCTAACGGCTATATAGCTTTAGTTAATCCAGCCTCTGCCAAGCATTTTGCTAATTCTAATCCCTCTCCTTCTGTCAAGGATGGTAAAACAATTATATGTTAGGGGAAAAACTGTATGCTTTTGCAACTTTAATTTTTAGAATTTTGAATTGTCAGCTTCATGTGTTTGTGTATTTTAATTATGAAAGTATGAGGAACATTTTTATTTGTAGTTCCCTCCTGTTATAATAATTTTGTTTGTGTGGTTTAGGTTGTTCAGTTTCCCTGGTCACTACTTATTGTTTAAAGTGAGTATATGCATCTGTAGCTACTACATCCAGGGTTTGTGTGACTGCATTCTTAGAAACTCCAAGAAGATGTAAAAAAATGAGATTTTAAATTTAATTGTTGAAACTCTACTGCAGAAGTTATCAAAATTATGATGAGAGAGATAAGATGATACAAGGATTCTCTCAGATTTTTCAGCCCTCCTCCTACAAATTGTCCAGTGGATTTTCTGCTTACTCAGTTTTGCCAGTAAACAAATTGTCTCAACAGAATGCTGGTAAACAGAAGATCTGATGTCTTTCTGCCCATTCCTCTACATATGGGGGTCAGATCCGACACTGGATCCATCTTTGTTCACTTCAAAGCTTAGAATCCAGTGCTCACGCTCTTACCCTTATTCATAAAACCGCTGCCTCACAGGAGCTACCCCAGATATCATTTGCCACTGTTCAACAGCTCATTGGTTTTCTTGTGCTCCAGGCCTTTTTGGATTTTGTATTGTATTGTCTATATTTTTCAGATAACTTTTTTTTTTATCCTAGATATAATTTTATATATATATATATATATATATATATATATATATATATATAAAGATATCTCTTTTTTATATATATGTGTATATATATATATATATATATATATATATATATATATAGGTTTGCCATCAAAATGTTGATTGCACATCGTTGACACCACTTACTCCGAACTCCAACTGTTGAAAAAAATCTAACACTGATATTCCAAACTCCAAAATGTTGTCCCCTTTTTGACCCATGTTAGCACTTGTTTTTAGGTGTGGAGCGGTTGGAGCTGTTGTTGATCATTTTTTTTTGCATTCTGTAAAATCATCAGTTTGGATTTTGTGTAAATTTGGCAAAGATGTGCACATTTGAATTCACAGGGATTCAAACATGATTGGTAGTTTTTTTGGTCACATGGTTACTATGGATTTTAGATTCTGAAGAAGTTCTGGTTTTACTTTTATTAAAGAATGAAAGCGCTCAATCGAACTATTACTATTGCGTCTGAGACTCCTGCTTGTTGGTTTAAACTAGAACCTTTTCTTTTGTCTTTAACAGGTTTAACTGACTTTGCCTTGGATCTTGGAGTTTGGCCACTTTCCCCCTTGTATTTCTCTCTCCTTCTACCGTTGATTAAGACCTTGGTTAGGTTGTTTTTATGAGGAACAAACTTAATCTGAGGTAGCTTCTGTGATACAGGGGATTATGGGTAGGTAGAGAAGCCTGAGCACTGTGGATCCTAAGCTTTGAAGAAGCCATAGATGGATCTGATGTTCGATCTGAGACTCATATGTAGAGGAATGGGCATTGCTGATGTAGAGGAATGAACAGAATACTACAAAACAGATCTAACATTACGATAAGTACATAACTTTTGTTTTAAAAAAACAATGGCAGAGATGTTCAAAAATGAAAGCAGGACCCCCCCCCCTCCAGAATGACTTGCACTCAAATAAGGCAGAATGACTGTATAATGAAAATTGTCCCATCCTCTCACTGGGGCAGTTCCTTATTCCTTCCAGACAATATGAATCTACATTTCTCTCTCTGGCAACAGATTGTTTCAAACAAGTTGGTTCTGAGGCTGATTCAGCAGGGTTACAGATAGCAATGGGAAGAAATTTCCCCATTTCATGGAATTATACCACATCCACCTGACCAAACTCCTCTGTTTTCTCCTTTCTGATAGCACTTGCTGTCTTGGGGTAAGAGAAAATGGTTCCTTCTTCCCAGCTGGGAAAGGGTTTTATTCAAGAATATGTTTGGTACCGAAGAAAGAAAATGCCTGGAGACCAGTTCTGGACCTTTCTTTTCTAAATCAGTATGTGATACTGCCGATGTTCAAAATGCTTTCACTTCCATTTGTTACCCCCTCCTCCCTCATTTACAGATTTTGGTAACCTTAGATTTAAAAGATAGTTATCACATTCTTATTCATTCAGACTTCAAACTTTTCAAGGTTTTTATGGGCCTGGATCACATTTCAAGTTCTCTGCCTTAACCTTTGCGCTATCCACTGCTCCAAGTGTGTTCACAAAATGTCTGACTCCTGTCATAGCCCATTACAGACTACATGTTATCCATATTTTCCATATTTGGACAATTTTCTTATCTTTGCATAGTATTTTTCAGTGTCAGTAATCTCTCACTTGGGTGAGAGGTCTCTACAGACTGGGATTCCAAGAGAACATTCAGAAGTCTTTTTTTACTCCATCGCACAGATTGTGTGGGTCTATATTATATGCTTGAAGAGACTTTTCTTCTAACATATAATCATCAACACCTAAAGAGCGAATGGTCTAAAGCACGAATGACCATGTCCATGAATTTTTTCCTTGGGGAAAAAATTCAGTTGGCTGTTGTCTGGAATTGCCCTTTTCCCCAACATAGAGAGATCTCTGAGTTGGTATATTTAGTTAGAGGGGGTGTGTCGGGGGAGCAACCGAGGATACAAGTACTGCCTCCTGTAATGCACACGCCCCTTCCCAAGCTGGTCTTGTGCTGAGTTCAGCTCAGGGCCCATCAACAATGGTGAATGAAAATAATATTGAATAGTCAACAGCGGTGGTTTTTCAGAATTCCAAACAGGTAGTTCGGTTGAAACTATCAGAAGAAGTGAACGCATACAGACAGGCAACCTCACGAGGCCATTCGCAGGGGAAAACAGGGACAGGAGCCAGAGCGGCCCAAGAACCAGGATGGAAGCAAGAACCTAAGTATTGACAATTGATGTGTTGTTAACCTTTCTAAAATGAATATTCACTCTAAACATGTCTCTTTGCTTGAGAGGGGACTAAAGTTTGTTCCTGCTAATGTAGAAGGTATAGCAGATGCATTAACTGATTTGAAATTATTTGTGCGGAACTTAGATCTAAAGCTGTTATATGGCTCTTCAAGTTTGAATGTTCCTTTGCAGTATAAATGTAGTAGCACATTTATTCCAAATAACCACCCCATTGTGCAGGCTTTCTATAACTCTTTTGTGACGCAGATTAGGAATTTTTATCAGAATGAAAAATTCAAACATATATATAATTTAACTAAGGATGAAAAATAAGCTTTGTATGAATTAGAAGTTAATGATGATGTTATTAAGGAAGCCAACAAGGGGAGGGGCTATTGTAATAATGAACAAAACTGATTACCATCAAAGTATGTTAAAGATGGTAAATGATAGAACAGCATTTAAAGAATTTAACTGTATTCAGGTTGATGAAATTATTAACAACATTAATACATTACTATATGATTTACAAGTAATGAATGATATCCCATTAGAATTATTTATATATTTAACTGTGTCCCATCCAGTGCTTCCAATTCTTTATGGTATACCTAAACTGCACAAATCCATCCATAAACCATCAATGAGGCCCATTGTTTCTGGGCGTGGCTGGGCTACGGAAGCTATTTCAGTATATTTACAGGGTGAGCTGAGCAAGTATTTAACATATGTGAGGAATTTTATTAAAGATACGGCAGATTTTCCTTAAGTAATTGAATACACGGTTCAGAACTAAAACTCATGATACTTTTATTATGGTTACTCTTGATATAAAGTCACTTTTTACCATGATACCAAATGAATATGGCATTACAGCTATTAGACAACTGTTAAATAAGCACGAATATGGTACAGATAGTAACAATTTGTCAACTGTTGGACAGTGTTTTAGAGAGTAACATATTTGTATATGATAAGTATCATCAAATTATGGGGGTTGCTGGGCACCCCTGTTGCTAACAGCTATGCGACATTAGTTCTGAATGAATGGGAGGATCTTTATGTTAATTTAGACTCAAATCACTGCATTGGAAATGTAGCATTTTTTAAAAGGTTTGTGGACGACATCTTTTTTGTATGGGAGGGGAGCGAAAGTGAATTGATTTCTTATGTGGATCATCTCAACACTACTACAAATGTTTTACATTTTTCCATGCATTACTGACATCACAGCATGGAATTTTTAGATGTTAGTATTGTATATGATGGTACAGAAATACAAACTTCTGTTTTTAAGAAAGAAGTAAATAAATATCTGCATAGAAAAAGTATGCACCCCCCATATATATAAGGGTATTGTCAAAAGCCAAGTGATGCGTATGAGTAGATTAAACACTAGTGATTCCAAATGTGTCTCTCAGATTAATGAGACTTTGGCTTTCTTTAAAGAGAGGGGCTATAAGGACGAAATGTTAGAAAACATTAACGTTCATGTTCTATCTAATAGAGACTTTGCTTACCCCCCACTTTTTGGTGAGCCAGTGAATAATCATGACAGGGAAAATAATGTTTATACACAAGATGTTTGCTACATGACTACTTATAGTAGATGCAGTGAAGGTATTAGAAAAATTACCAATAACTGGGGTATCCTCAGGAGCTTACCTGAGCTTAATAACATCATATGCCATAGACCTATGTTCATGTATAGAAAATGTGTGAATCTTAAGAACAGATTATGTTTCAAGGATATGCAGACAGTGAAATCACAAAATAAAAGGGTTAAGCAAGGAACTTTTGCGTGCCATAACTGTTGTTGTTGTGCCCTTATTGAGATAAACAACACCTTTATACACCCCAATAGTAACATTTCCTTTACCTTTAAATGTTTTGCTACTTGTAACACTAATAATAATATATATTTGGCTACCTGCACAAAATGTATGTGTTTTTATGTGGGCAAGTCAACCAGACATTTAAAGGACAGGATTATAGAAGATAATTCTGAAATTAGAAGGAATATATATTGTCTAACTCCTTAGCTAAGCATGTGTCTGAAAATGCCACCCATAGTTTTAAGTTTAGGGTTATGGAGGTTGTGATGAGATCTATTAGAAGAGGAGATTTAAACACCAAACTAGAAAATAAGGAATATCAGTGGATTTTAAGATTACAGGCTGAACACCCACCAGGTGTCAACCAGATGGTCTCGGTTAAAACTGTTTTAAAACTTAAACAGATGATTCTTTAGACCACAATTCTGTTATGTTGTTTTAAAAGTTTATTACTTAGCATCTTACTGCATAATTAATTGTCTTTTCTTATTAGCTGTGTGATTAATTAATTTGTATATGAACTGTGACTATTTTTATATTTGGTCATTAAGCACTGAAGAAGCGTACTGGATACCTGAAAGCTTTGCTATGTTATTTACTGTTCTTATTAAATTCTTTGCTGCTCTACGTTGGTGCCAGTCGTTCTGTTGAGGTTTGCCGATTTTTCTACTACTGCACCTTAATTCTGGGAAGGTTTTTGTTGTGGCTTGGAGGGTGAAGCCCCCCCACTTGATCAGGGTTTTGAAGTTTGTGTTTTTTGTGTACATCCCCGTAAATTTTTTCCAGAGGAAGAAATTTGCGGACGTGGCCGTTCACACTTTAGAGTGTTCACTCTTTAGGAGTCGATGACTATATGTTCGAAGAAAAGTCTTTTTGAGCTTATAATATAGACCTGGATTGTGTTCCTGGGATGTTTGCTAGACACCTCAACACACAGAGCTTTTCTTCTACAGGAAAAAAAATAGATCTTTATTGAGATCTATTTCAGAGGTTTTCCATTCAGATGGCAGTCACTGTCAGGGATTACCTCTGGATTCTGAATCTCATGGTCTCTATGCTTCTCATGATACTTCTGACAAGACTCCACATGAAAAAGATACAATGATATCTGAAGTTTCTTTGGCCTCTGGTAACATCCATTACCATTTCATATTCCAGTTCTGGGATTTCTGAGAAGAGAAGTCATTTGTCGGAGGCATCAGATATCCCTGAATCCAGGTGGTCTCCTGCTCCAAAGCAGTCAGTCACCACAGATGCCTTGGACTTTGTTTGGGAATCATTGTCAAGGGGAATGAGTGCAGGGTGTCTGGGACAACAGAGAGAGAGAGACAAGCATATAAATATAAAAGAGATGTGTACCTTATCAAGGCACTCACCTTTCTGAAAACCTCTGGTACTGAGCTTGAGCCTACCCCAAATGCAGACTAGCTATGTTAACGTTTGATATAGCTTTACAACACAGTTTCACCCTACAGGCATCTTACATTCTGTCAGAGCAAAGCTGTATGGCAGACAAGCTGAACAGGACAAAGGCAGGCCCTCACAAATGGAAACTAGATCAGGGAATTTTCTGAGATTTGATCCATCTGTCAGGAGTTCAAGTAACCCTTTTTGCCTCCTTTCTTAACAATTAGCTTGCAAAATTCTGTACAAGAACTCAATGCAAGAAGGCCTGGAAGACAGATTCCTTTTCTTTTCATTGGACAAGAATGTTTCTTAATGCTTTTTCTACCTTTTCCACTGATATCCAGGGTACTTCTGAAGATTCAGTTGTAAGCCCACAAGATCATTATGGTGACTCCCTTCTGACCCAGGCAACAGTGGTTCTCCCTTCTTTTGGAACTGGCCAGGTGCAATTACCACAAGCTTCCTCATAGACTGGCTCTACAAAAACAGGGATGTTCTCACTTAAGCAATTATATAAGTCAGCACTAAAAATTAAAAGCACTACACCCTCACTCCCCACTGGCCCTTGTTTTCAATTATAAAGGAATTCCCAATATTATTTTAGCATGTCCAAAGGTTAGTTGTTAATCTCCTCTCTGGTCCAGCTGGTGAATCTGGGAATCTTAAGGCAATGTTACAACTGCCTCATGTACACAGACAACCCTCTCCTCCTCCCAACAAATTCCAACACATGTGAGAGATGCAACCATATAGCCAAACTGGATGCTAAGCACTCTCAACTCAGTACTGGCATAACCAGTCAGGAGGAGAAGGAAACCACACTCCCTACAATTCCAGTCTCACATAGACCTACCACGACAGCAAACCAAACACATAATCACACAAAAACATACTCGGAGACTCTAAATAAAGATCTGCCTAAGCAGCAGAGACCTCCAAAGCAGACACCCAAGCAACCACTACCCCAAAACAAAACACTTGCAACACATATCTCACAAAGCCAGTATGCCGAACAGTCACAGCCCTTAAGACTAAACAACACACCTGATACACTTGTAATAGGTAACTCTATCGTCAGGCACACTGACGTCCCGCTCACCAGGCTGAACAAGGAGAGGGTCACGGTGAGCAGCCTGTCGGGCGCTAGGATCCGCCACATAACACAATCACTCGGGTCACTCCAAGGCAAGTACAAATATGACTCAGTCATTGTCCATGCTGGTGTGAATGACCTGAGATGTACCTCCCTGGACTACATGAAGAGAGACATAGAGGAGCTCTCTGAGCATGTAGCCCAGGCCGGTATGACCCTGACCTTGAGTAGCATCTTACCCTCACCAAGAATGATGCCACAATATGAAGACAAGATGATTAATTTCAACAATTGGCTTAAGTACTGGTGTCATTCAAAGGGGATCCAATGCCTGTCAGCTTGGGATGATATGCTCGACAAGCCACGATGCTTCGCTAGGGACGGCTTGCACCTGTCACCCCTGGGCTTTTGGATATTGGCAAAGGCTCTTGCTACCCCCATAGTGCCTTTTTTAGGCAAGGCTCAAAAGACAAACCCACCTCCATAGGTATCACAAGGGATAAGAAACTAAGAGTAATGCTACTCAACGCCAGAAGTCTAAACCTCAAGATGCACTCACTCGAAACTCTCCTTAGCATGGAGAACATTGATATCTGTGCAGTAACAGAAACCTGGTTCAGGGCTCCCAAGAGCACCCCAGCACTTCCAGGTTATACCTCATACCATGCTTTTTGGCCCCAAAACTTGGACCGAACCACAAAAGGAGGGGGAGTATCGATATTCATCAAAGATACCCACACCTCCAAGTTGGTGGCAAAGCACGAAGCATCAGAGACTATCCATGTGCAACTAACAGTGGGTAAAACTGGCTTCCAGTTTATAGCCTGCTACAGACCACCCTCCCAAACCCAGGAACCCCACTCGGCCTTCCTGAGAACACTGGAAAATATGAAGGTCTCTCCAAACACCATTATATTGGGCGACTTCAACTACCCAAACATAGACTGGGAGCATTACTCTAGCTCCAACACCCTAGCCCAAAGGTTCCTAGATTTTATAAACTCAAATGCTATGGAACAACTTGTTACCACTCCCGCAAGAGGGGGAAAACATACTGCACCTGATCATCACCAACATGGGGACTCTATGCTCCAGACCAGAAGTGTATCCCTCACTGGTAAGATTAGACCATAAACTAATCTCACTTGGATATTCACATCCCGACCCCACCCCCTGCCCAGAAAACCACAGTGAAAAACTTCTCTAAAGCAAATTTCACACTCCTCAAAACTGAGGTGGAATCCTTCAAAGCCCCCGGGCCTGTGGAAAATACGGCCCAGACCGCAGAATCCTTTATAAACGCATTCTATGAACACCTTCAGGAATGCATGGATCATGCGATCCCAAATAAAACCAAGACCCAGTCCTCCAAAGGCAGACGTCCTGTCTGGTGGACCCCAGCCATAAACAAACTATACAATAGAAGGAGGAAGCTACTAAATGATAGAGCAAAATCCCAAAAAGGGAAGGCATCACTGATCAGTATTAGCAAAAAACTACGGGCACTCATAAAATTGTCTAAGGCCAGCTTCGAGAGAAAAATTGCATAGGACACTAAGGATAATCACAAGGCTTTCTTTAGTTATGTTAGAAACCTGGGTGGTAATTCCCAGATATGCTCAGAATTAGTCCAAAATGACAAAAAATACACCAAACCCACAGACATTGCCAACATCCTAGCTGACTGGTTCAGCGCAAACTCCCCCCCCACCAAAAGGGCAAATATCTATCCCAGCAGAGTGCTGCCCCCCTGACATCTCAGATGCTCAGGTAAGAGCCGCCCTCTCCAAAGCAAAAACACAGCATCAATGGGACCAGACGGTGTCCCGGGCTGTGTCCTACATGAACTCCAAGAAGAGCTAAACCCAAACATAAAACTAATGTTCAATCTCAGCCTTACTACAGGATATGTGCCCAAAGAGTGGCGTACAGTAACAGTGGTCCCTCTCCATAAAGGTGGGGCCTCAACGGATCCTGGAAACTATCGCCCCATAAGCCTGACTAGCTTGGTCTGCAAAGCTATGGAAAGGATCATCATGGACCTCATAAATAAAGATATTGGGGACCTACAGACACTGGATCCTACCCAGTTCGGCTTTGTTAAGGGCAGATCCTGCCTCTTAAACCTGGTTGATTTCTTTGAAACAGTCACCAAGGCCATTGACAAGGGGAAGGTGGTCCACAAAGCCTACCTGGACCTCGCAAAAGCCTTCGATACAATACCCCACTCGGGCATTATAGATAAGCTCACCAGCTTAAATATAAACCCCTATGTCACTAGATGGATTGCAAACTGGCTCAAGGACAGAACCCACATGGTTAGAAATGCTGGAGCCATGTCAGACTCCAAACCAGTTACAAGTGGTGTCCCACAAGGCTCAGTCCTGGGACCTCTCTTGTTCGATATATATTTCTCGGAGGTACAGGCCAACACGGAAGGACTGTGGCTGACCAAGTTTGCAGATGACTGCAAACTGGGCACCATAATCGACTCTCCAGCCGACACAAGCATCCTCCAAAAGGGCCTCATAGAAACAGACAACTGGTGCCAGAGCCATGGCCTCAAGCTAAATGCCAAAAAGTGTATAGTCATCCCCTTTGGCAAAAACAGTGCCCACAAATTACCACATAGGTGGTAATCCATTAAGTACAGAAGAAGTAATTAGGGACCTGGGGACCCAAGTTGATAGCAATCTCTCATTTGACAACCACGTGGCCAAAGTGGTTAGAAAAACATTTTATATAGCCCACCTAATCATGAAGGGATTCACATCTAGATCAGGGGAGGTCATCGTGCCTCTTTACTCATCCCTCATCAGGCCCATAATTGAGTAAAATGCCCCTTTTGGGATGTACCTTACCAGACACCTGCAGCAACTGGAAAGACCCCAAAAGTACCTCACCAAGAGGATCAAAGGGCTCAAACAGATGCCATATGCTGCCCAGTTAAAGAAACTCCAGTTCTACTCAGTGGCATACTGCCTGTTCAGAGGCGATCTGTGCCTGACGTATAAAGCCATGTCCAACCCTGAATTAATGGACATGCTGCACCTCAGAAAATCGAAATCCCATCGAGCTACTCGCTCGAGAGACTTGAACCTCAGCACTGAAATAAATAGGACATGCTGGAGGGACAGATTCATAACCCAGAGGCTCCCTTCACTCTGGAATAAAATCCCAGTCCAGGTTAGGCAGAGTCCCTCATTGACTCTCTTCAAGAGGAATCTTGATGAGTGGATGGGAGATCGTAGGTTTACCCCAGGTATCACTTCTGTGTCACTGTTAGACAGAGGCACAGTATACTAACCTCGAAAAAGGGCATAGCAAAATAAATTTAAAATGGGTGGCAAAAGCCAAACACATTCTGATTAGGCTTAAAAATGCCCTAGGGCAGATAGCCTAGTATGAACCTATGAACCTATGATGCATCCCAACCCCAGCTTCAGCTGAATGCCTGGATGATAGGGTCTTAAAACCTTTTAGGCACCTGCTTACAGAAGATGTGCAACAGGTACTAATGGAGGCAAGAAAGCCTGCTGCTAGAAAATCATATATTAGCAAATGGAAAAGGTTTTCTGGTTGGTGCCAGCAATGTAAATGTGACTCATTCAGGGCTAAGTGCTACTCTGGTCTCTCAAACTTTGTGTGAGAAACTTCTGTCTTACTACCCCAACAGGGTTAATTTTTTGGTCATTTCAACATGTCTGTCCATGGAACCCCCTCTTTCAAGGCATTCTTATGTCAAAATGTTTTTGAAAGAGGTTTTACATAAGATGCCTCCAGGAAAACTAGTGGCTCCTCCTTGGGATCTTACTTTTCTGTTCCACTTGAACCTGCTTATATGAAACTTTAATCCACAGCACAAAGCAAACTAAAAAACACAAAATGCAAGGTCCACAAAAACTCTGGCAGGTCAAAAAAACAGCAATGAAATACTTAAACGATTGAAATAATTAAACAAGCTAATTCAAATTATGATTTTTTTTTTATTGGTGAACTTATATGGCTGATGTGTAGTTCTTAACATGGAGCTCTATTTTACTGATTGTGCTGACCTCCACAAGAAGAGTATCAGAGGTGCAAGCTCTTCAGCCTTATCTCATTTTCCACAGAGACAGGGTTTCTGTGGAAAATGAAATAAAGTTTACGGGGTTTCTTTGAGAACTAATCATTATTTTACTCTAAAGTGGTATCTAAGTTTACTTCAAAACAAACTCTCCATCTCCCTGTGTTCTTCCCTGAACTCAAAAATGAAGGACAAAGGATGCTTCATAATTTGGATGTCCACAGACAACCTTGACAGATTGACAACCAATCTTGACAGAAAAAAGTCTTTCAGAACTGCAGATCAGTCCATTTTTTGTGAAGGTAAGAAGAAAGAGCAACCTGTGTGAAAGCAGACTATATCTAAGTGATTGTCACGGGATATTATTTTTTATTTCACCCACATGGTTAAGGTACATTCTACCAGGGTCTTGACTTCATCTATGGCTTTTTGGAAAGGTTGGACACTACAAGTATTCTAGAAGCAGAAACTTGGTCTTCTATACAAACTTTTACAAAGCTAGATTTCTTCTCCAGGTCTAGGTCAGGCTTTGCTAGGACCATTCATAAGGGGCTTCTGGACCCTTCCCTACTGGCTCCCTGTTGTTCAAAGCAATGGCAATTTGCACATATAGCTTAGGGTACTGCAGCAGTGATCAACATGATACTAGAACATTAGGTGTTCATATGGTCACAGCTGCAGTAACTGCACCTTCCCTCCACCCCCCTTGTTTTTTAGTTTGTTTATGCCATTGTGTGGATATTTGTTTTTGTTATTCTTAGCAATGTCTTCTCAGGGCTCAGACTCCATCTCTCAATTGGAATGAAAGCTCTGAAGGGTGTGGTACCCAAAACTGTCTTTTAGTCAGCTCAGCTCAGCTCAAGCTCGTTAATGGTTTAGGCACATGGAAGATGCTCTGAAGCTTTTAAAGTTGTCCAGCTGTTGTATCCTATGCAGGACACAACCGTTATAGATTAGGATTCTGCAGCAGAGATCATTCAAACATCTAATGTTATGGCTGGCTTATTTACACAACTGTACTATATATTTATGTCTGTATCTATACAGGTATGTATGTAGGTATATGTGTGTGTGTGTGTGTGTGTGTGTGTTATGTGTAATTTTATATATATATATATATATAATGTGTGTGAGTATATGTACACAGATTTTTTTATCCAGTTTGCAAGTGTAGCTGGGGCAAAAGGCCTTGGACTTGGGTGGGTGAGGTGGGGCTAGTCACGATGAGCATGTAGTGTACTACATGCAGTACACCTTTACAGCTGCAATAGGATAGCTAACATGGCCGAGAGCCTTTATTCAGCAGAATACCTGTCTGTTCTAGATGGCTATAAGGTGACTCAGCATAAGAATAAGAGAACAAACACAATAACCTGTGGGATGCCGTTATCCTGATGCGAGTCATTTTAAATACAAGGCATTGCATGTGTTGTACCATAGTTACACATTTATCTGTCTCTCAAATGTCATTGCAGGTTATTCTTTTTACAGACATTGATTGGTATGAATCAGGTTACAGGGCTTTAACTGTTTCAGTCATGTGAAGCATTTTAAAAGCTCAGAAGACTACATAAATTCATAATAAAGCGCTTTCTCATGTATAAATTTTAATACTGGAATAAACAGCTTTCAGTGATTTTAATTTGCGGATTCTTATCTGGTGGATGCATTAGGTCACAAGATTCCACTGTTTTATTTCTGGTGTCAGACAAGAATGTTGCTCAGTCAGGGAATGACCTTGATAATAATTGACAAAAGAAATCCTTAAGAGAGATGATCTGAATGTGATCATGTAAAGCAAGGGACAACATCGAGGAATCTTGCAGTGGGAGCAAAGGCATCGCCACAACTTTCCTGACTCTCAGCTGTGCATTGTAGCTGCTGAATCATGATTACATCTTAAGTATCTGCCGCCCATAGGTGCAAATCTAGTGGGAGGAAACTTGTTTATTAAAACTGCTCTATTAATTATTGACTTTATAGTGTAATAGTGCTTCAGTTTTGCTGTGTAACACAGATGGAAATTTAGCTGTAAGTAATAATGTACGTCTTTTGTCACCCATGAATGCAGTGCAACAGTAGTAAGTGATGTGGTTATATTAGCAGAATTTACTGAGCTGGGCAACTCCAAAATAGGCCACTATTATTTTTCAGCTAAGTGGAATGTTCATCTTTTTCTAGTTTTTGGATATGCTGGAGCACATAAACCATCACAACAGTAAACTCAAAACAGTAATATCCAGTAACTGGTGCATATCTAAAAGTGTTCTGTCGAAGACGAAGCTTACAACTACACCTTGCAGATATTAACACTAACATTAATTTATTTTTTTAGCATAGAAAAATTATTATTTAATGTTGGGAGTGGTAATACTGAGAAAAGATAGTAAATCTGAAAATGATCGAATTTTGAAATTGGGAGTGATGTATTTCCTCAGATTAAATGACGTTTTAGAATTAAAGCTTTTTTAATAAGAGATAATGCAATAATAGAAGCAATCATTTGGTAGCCAATGTACAGTTGTACTTTGAAAGTTTTGAAAACATTATTTTATGTATTTATATTTGATACAATACCTCTCAACCTCTTAGAGTAAGAAATATGGACAAAGCCATGAAAAAAGTGGTACAAATAGGGACAATTTTTAAATATTGCTCTTAAAACTTAGAACGTTGTTGATAGAATAACAGGATTTGCATTAGCATGCATTTTCTGAAGGGTATGAAGTCTAAAACTCAAACATCTGTCATTATTTTCTAATTTCAGTCTTTAATTTGCCAGAAAGCCACAATTTTATGAAAAACGGACCAAAAATATAAGGCAAAAATCTGGACATTCTGCAAAAATGTGTACAGTTTGAGGTAGTGTGCTTTACTGTGAAGGTGTCACCTGTGAATCTTGTGCCATTCTTACATTTTGAATATATGTTACCTGTTCTAAGAAAGAAGCTTTGATTGTATCCCGGTATATATTGCCTGATAATGCTGGTTGGGAGTTATGGTTGAGATGCTTTCTTCCATTTTATTAGTATGATGTGACGTGGTGTTTGCTTTGGTCCTAGATGTTCCCTTTTCAGATATGTACTATATAGTGGAGCTGTGGCATTTTGGATTTGCTGTTGGTAGAAGCATGCAGCAGTCCTGGACTAGCATAGCAGGTATTCTAACAGTTGTACTGCTCACCCGGTAGAGTGCCATAGGCCTAGCAGTCACAAAGGAAGATGGCACATGGAGATTATTGTAACTTCCTTGCCTGACTCATGAAATATGAGATCTTCCATCCTATATTCCCCTTCTTCAGAGGCAGTTGTAGTCCCAGTGATGAGCCAGCATACTTCTCAACCTCTTAGCACAAGTGACTGAACAAAGCCAAAAGTAATAGGGGACAAAGGCCCAAAATCAGGGACAAATTTTAGGTATTGCTCATAGAAACTCAAAGCTGCTAGAATAATAGGTTTTCTTTTGACATGCATTTTATGAAATACATGAAGTCTGAAACTCTGCCATTATTTAGTAATGTCAGTCTTCAATGATTTACTGGAAAACCACACATTTTACAATGAACAGACAAAAATATGAAGCAAAAATCTGTACATTTTGCAAAAATCTGGACAGTTGTGAGGTATGCATGCCAGGCTTGTTGACCATAAGAACAGCTTGTTTGGGGAGCACAGGGAACAATCAGTGCTGCCGAGGTCAAAATCAAGATAAAAAAGGTGGGAGAAGTCTAAGGTCACTGTGAATCTAGTGCTGTGTACCACACATTACCTTTTGTCATTTGCAGTGACTGATTTGGTGCATACATAACCATCAAATGAAGCCAGGTGAAGTTTGAAAATGTTTGACCGTAAATGCACACGACTGTTTGGATTACAGGGACAATATTACTGTTAAAGATATTAGTAAGTTATACTAATAATGAAGGATCACTTGCTTCTTTTCCAGTTTTGTGGGCTTCATTTAAGGCTTATATCATTGGAATATTACTTTTAACTCTCCAAATGGTTAAAAGAGAAGGATATGAAAGAATATAACCAACTGTTAACTTACTCCACACGTGACAGGTGTAAATACTTATTTCAGGTGTAGGCAAACCTCTCACATAAACTGATTACCAACATCATACTAACAATTTTACATACTGCAGGCCAAACACAAAACCTTCCTATGTGAGGTGCTCCAAAAATCCCTTCTAAAACCATAAAGACTTCTCAAGCACAGTACTATACATTTATGCACCACTGCCAAACCTCAGCAACACCAATTCCATATCACATATAGTGGTTTGCCAAGTCCTTCAGGCTACAAAGATGGTCCATTCGCCATCGTAGTGTACTCGTTATAGGTAATTCAATGGTTCAGCACACCCTTGCAGAACACTCAAGGCCAGACAAAGACAGGATAATAGTCATTTGCCTCTTATAGGTTAATATTAGGCTCTTTTCCCTGATGGAATATTTTAAGCCCATTTGTCACACATCTGTGTTATCCCATAGGTGTTTATCTATCTTTGTCATAGCTATATTTAAATAATTTGAATTTGTAATGAATTATTTTGTTTGGGTCTTTCCTTCACTGTATTAGGGATCCCTTTTGTAAGGTTTGGGATTTAAGCAGTGCTTTTGGCCATTAGGAGGATGAAGGTCAGTCCTGTGTAAATTTCCTGTTTCTCATCCATTGGTCCAAATTATGTTTAAATAGGGTCATGGAAGGTCTTTGTTTTATGTATGTGGGGAGTCTATCCCACAGTAATGATAACTTCTGGGATGTGTACCTGTTCCTCTAGACTGTTCTGTTTTATGTTGCAGAAGAGATTGAGGTCTCTGGACTTGATATTTTTAATACCATTTTATTTGCAAATGTGTAGTAGGTCCACTGTTGCTGGGTCTGGGGATGCCTGATAAGCCAGGCATAGGGTGCCTCTTTTTAGTCTTTGAGACCAAGTTTAGCAGCAGGGCTTTGCGGTGGTCCATTTAGTTCATGTGCCTTAGGCATACTATTCTTTTTGTAAGGAACCTCTGTGAATGCTCCAGTTGTTGCAAGTGCCTGTGCAGGTACATACCAAAGAGGCATTGTATCATTTGATGGGCCTAATAGCTGAGCAAAGTGGGACAATGACCGCTTTGGATCTAGATGATATCCCCTTATTTATAAGCTAATGAATATAGAAAGGCTTCATCACAGCAAAGGACACGAGTTGGTCAAAAGCTAGATCACTGTCAGTGTAAGTGCCCAAATCTCAGGTGCCTAAATCTGACTACTGTGCACACTGTTTGGGGACTATTGTCAATGTAATAATTGCAGGGGTAGTTGATTTTCCGAAGGACACAATAATGTACTTTTTGGAATTATTTTTAGTCCACATCTCTGACACCAGTTATTTGTCTGGGACAAGTCCTCCCGTATGATAGCGGAGTCCTTGGGGATTCAATGACTGCTTCCAGCTTACAGTTGTCCTCAGACTAGGACAACCATAGACTCTTGATATTTGCTTTGACTTCTAAGAAGTAGTTGCCAAATAAAAGTGGCCTCAGAACAGAGGCATGTGGGACCCCACTCATGACAGTCTTTGCTTTTTTTCATTTATTTACTTTTTTTTGTTTTGAAGGTGGAAAACGTTAGCTGGACTTTCCTGTTTTGTATCCATGATCCAATTTCCAATCCATTGGGTGATGTAGGAGTTTATTCCTAGTTTTGCAAGCTTATCAATAATGCTCAAGTGGAATATAGATAGCATCAAAAGCCTTGGCCAGGTCAGTGCAGATGGTTTGTCTTCCTTTCATCCATTGCTTTAGTGACTTTTTTGAAATATTCCACTAGGCTGAGCAGACATGAGCTGCCCTTAACAAAACCATACTGTGATAGGTCCACTTTTTGGTGGCTTCCTGTTTTCTTATTAAATGGTTCCATGATAAGCCTTTCCATGGCTTCATACATGAGGCTGGTCAGACTTGTGGGTAGATGGATGCTCCTCCCTTGTGCAAGGCTATGACTGTTGCTGTCCTCTATTTACTTGTTATGAAGCCAGTTTGGAGCTTTTTGTTAGAAGCATAGAGATATCTTGTTTCATGCTATTTAAGATGTATCCTGGGATTTTGTCAGCTAGTATGTTTGATGTAGCCACAGCTTCTGTATTGGTGGTGCCATTTACAATTAGCTCAGCGCACTGCTGTGTATTGCCTTTGAGACTGTCGATATAACTGAAGAAAGCCTTATGGTTATCCTTGGCCTGGGTGGCTGTTTTATTCCCCCAAATTTGGTCTTGCTAGTTTTTATTTTGTTCCTAAGCTACATGTTTAATTCAATGACCAGATTTTTTATTTTGCTAATAGGGGGAAGCTCAAGAAATAAACAGAGACTGGGATTTTGGATGCAGATCCTTAAGGAGAATAGCAATAACCATGCAGATAGTTATATTCATAAAGTAGCAGAAAGTATTCTAAGAACTAATTCAACGTATGAATGGAGACAGGAGATTCTGCCAGTTAGGGATACAGACAGTAGAGAAGAAGGGGCTGGAATTTATTGGAGAAAACTGGCAAAAGAACCAAGGTATTGGGAGCAAATAATTAGAAAGGGAATGGGAAGAGGCCAGGAATTAATTTGGACTGCAGGCTAGAGATTGCCTTCCCTATCAAGGACTGATATCTGTGTATAGGCAGAGAGAAAGAAATAAGGGGATCCTAAGCAAAAGACCAGAACGGGTAGAGTTTCTAATATGATCTAGAACAGAAGTTGCTGTTAAAAAGGAATATTTAACAGGGCATATACAATATTGCATGATAACTATGAGACTCAGAGGAGGTTAAAAAGGATTGTGAAGAAAGATTAGATAAGCAATTGACAAAAAAACAATGGGGGAATACATGTATGTCTCACAAATATGCAACAAAGTCTAGAAGATTTAGGATCTTTGCTTGGAAACTGTTTACATAGGTATTTTTATACCCTAAGTAGACTCCAAAGAACTTTTCCTCTGGTAGATAGCAAATGTTAGAGGTGTGATTGGGAAGAAAGAAGTAATTGGGAACATATTTTCTGGCAGTGTAATAAGTTGGCAGACTTTAAAAATTAACTGCAGACTACTCTGTCAGAAATACTGGGTGAGCAAATTGGTATGACTAAGGAAATTATTTTTTTTTGAGCTGTGATGCAAAATTCCTTGCCTAGGCATAGTACAGCCTTGTGAAGTCTGATTGTGATGGCTGTCAAAAAAGCAATTACTATGAAATGAAAATCAAAGTCTAAACCAACTGTACCAGAAGTAGTGAATATAGAAACTGAAATAAAACAACTGGAGATGAGATCTTTAGAAGAGGGTAGGAACAAATTGCATAGAAAAAAATGGAAATTGTGGTGAACAATACATGTAGAATAACTTTTTAGAGGAGGGCTGGAGTTTAAAAGAGGGCAGGATTTGAATGAGCTATGTAATGTTTCACTGACAGTGAGTGGATAGATTGTGATGTATAATGTTTACAACTAAAAATATCAGTATGGTTCATAGGATGGTACTGGGCTATCGGCCCTAGGGCCTATACAAGCCTAGCCATATTAATTCCCTGGCTATTTCTTCCCACACTATTTACTTCCCTGGATCCCTGTCTAGCAGTGTGACTGACGCAATCCCCGGGGTGAATTTCCTTTCTCCCATCCAATCATCAAGGTTTCTTTTGAAGAGGGCCAAAGAGGCGCTCTGCTTGACATGTATGGGCAGTCTATTCCAGAGTCTGGGGAGTCTCTGGGTCAGGAACCTAACACTCCAGCATGTTTTGTTTATTGTGATGACAAGGTTTAGATCCCCGGAGCATGTGGCTCTGAGGGATTGGGATTTCTTTAAGTGTAGCATGTCCAACAGCTCTGGGTTTGACATGGCCTTATATGTTAAGCAGAGATTGCCTCTGAGTAGACGATATGCGACAGAGTATAGCTGGAGTTTTTTAAGGCGATCAGTGTAGGGCATCTGCTTTAGGCCTGTGATTCTTTTAGTAAGGTATTTCTGCGGCCTTTCCAGTTTTTGCAGATGTCTTGAGAGGTACATACCAAATGGGGCATTGTAGTCTATAATGGGTCTAATGAGGGATGAGTACAGTGGGACAGTGACCTCCTTTTTTCTGGATGAAAAGCCCTTAGTGATGAGGTGTGCCACATAGAAGGATTTCCTGACTGTTGTGGCGATGTGGTTATTGAAGGTGAGACCAATGTCCACCTGTGTTCCTAAGTCTCATCACACTTTTGGTGTTTAGTGTACTGCCACCTATTTGGTAATTCATGGGTAGATGTTTTATCCAAAAGGGGATAACTATACATTTCTTGGCATTGAGCTTGAGCCCATGGCTCTGGCACCAAGCATCTGTTTCTGTAAGGCCCTTTTGTAGAGTATCCACATCATTTGGGGATTCAATAATGGCTTCCAGTTTGCAGTCATCTGTTAACTTTGTTAATCAGAGTCCCTTAGTGTCGGCCTGTACTTCAGAGAAGTAGATGCCAAACAAGAGCGGTCCCAGGACTGAACCCTGAGGTACTCCACTTGTCTGGAGCTGGATTTGGAGTTGGCTACTTTTACAATGTGGGTTCTGTCAGTAAGCCAGTTGGCAGCCCATCGAGTGATGTAGGGATTAATGCCCAGCTTATTAAGTCTATCTAGAATTCCAGAGTGGGGGATGGTGTCAAATGCCTTGGCAAGGTCCAAATAGGCTGTGTGGACTGACTTAGCCTCGTCCACGACTCTAGAGACTGATTCGAAGAAGTCAGTCAGGTTCAGGAGACAAGATCGGCCCTTCACAAACCCAAATTGGGTGGGTGGGGTTTGTTTTCATTTATATAAATGTGTGATTTCCTACGTGATAAGTGATTAATTTTAATAAAAGATGTTTCTTATTAAAAAAAAAAATATATATATATATTTTTCAGGGTGTTGAGCTTTTTTTGGCCATTTCCTTTCTTCTGTATAATCCATGTTTATGCTCTGATTCCAGAAAGGCGGTTTGTTTAGGGTTTACTCTTCACTTGCTTCTGTTTGGTATGACTGCTTCTGTGCAGTTTGTGTACATGTTGGTAAAAGTTGTGTGTGTATTTTTCCACATAAACAGAGGTTTTTTTCAGGTCTGAGGGAATTTCAGTCTAGTCAGGGAAATCATTCCAAAATAGGAAGTTAGTCTTGGATAAGTTTTTAAAAGTACCTGGGTTCTGGATTGATTCTGGTTTTAGCTTTATTATGAGGGAGATAACTTTATGGTTGGACTTGATTTAGTGGTGATGTTACACTGAGTATGGAGCATGATTCATCCATATTATTGAGGTCAAAGATGTTATCTCCATTCGTGGGTACTCTGAGTAGTTGAAGTTCATATTTATCATTGCTGCAGTTGCCATAGTTGCATGGGCTTGTATCCTGCAATGATATAACAGCCAACCAGCTTTCAAAGCTTCAGGGCATCTTCCATGTACACAAACTATTAGTCAGCTTGAGCTGAGCTGAACAAAAAGACAGGTTTAGGGGCCAAGTCCTTTAATGCTTTCTTGCCACTATAGAGGTACTCCTCTGTGGGCTTTCAAGGATCAATGGTTGGCTTGTGCTGTTCCTTTGTTGGAAAGACAAGTTCCTCTGGGGGAAACTTCCATATTATAAAAAAAAGCGTTGTTTTATTGTACTTTATTGTTTAGGGAAGTTATTTTTAAGCTAAGAGTGTATGTTTTAATGAACTGTCATGAGACTTAGCTGTACTTTCAAACTGAAGTGCAATTTTTTCCCGTTCAGTTGAAAAGTTGTTTAAAGTAATTAAAAAACTTTTTTCTGTAGAGAAATTGTTTATTTTACTTTTAGGGGGGGGGGGGTCTGGCTAAGCATTTTAAAGTGCTTTTTATTGTGTTTGTGTGAAAAACGTGACTTTTAATGACTTTAAATTTTTATCAGCTTTTGCTGCTTGTTTTCCCTGGGAAAGATGTACCATTTTCAGCTGGACCATGGAAAAAGTTACCGGTCTCGCGTTCAGTCCTCCTTCCAGCCACCACAAAAAAAAAAAAAAAGTTAAGCAAAGTGCCTTTGCCATCGCAGCAGTCTAGCAATTTGCCTTGGCCCCAGGTGGTTGCCTCTGCCATGGCCATAGCTTGTTTCTCAGACCACTCATCTTTTACCTCAGATTCCTTTGGTGTAGCACCTACAGTCACTTCCACTGTTGCTGTTGGGATCCCCTCAGTGGGCAAGGACAAACCACTCTTGTTGACACTAGGAGAGGGAACATGGAAGGCTTCCCTCTTTGGTCAGAATGTTGTGCCCATCCCTGGTGAAGCTGCTGCTACTGCTGTTAGTAACCCTGTTGGCCCCATTTTTCTGGTCAAAGTGAAATAAACTAAACGTATCTACTCAAATTTCCTTAGGAGCAGTCTACTGTGTCTGGCTCAGGATTTAATTCAGGCTGTTGATCCTTGATATAAAATGGTTTCTGGTAAAAGATAGAGGGATATCTTTTCCTAAAGAGATTCAAGCTTCTGAGTCTGGACAGAACACAATCTGCTTTAAATAATTTTTTATCTTTCAGTGTGCAAGTCACTACTCCTTGTTTACAGTGTACATATGACTCAGCTGATACTTCTTTCAGAGCTATTGTTTATTTATACTGTTTGAAGTAGGTTTGCCTGGCTGCTTTCTCAGGACCTCCCAGGTGATGTGAAAAATGACATTTTAAATTTTCCTTTGGCTGGAGATTTAGTTTTTGGCTCCTGTGCAACAGAGGTTATCAAAAAAGTTAAAATTGCTGCCACTTCACAACCAAAACCTGTTTGTGATAGTGCCTAAGTTCAAAATGCTGCCACTTCACAACCTAAACCTGTTTGTGATAGTGCCTAAGTTCAAAATGCTGCCACTTCACAACCTAAACCTGTTTGTGATAGTGCCTAAGTTCAAAATGCTGCCACTTCACAACCTGTTAATTACTTCCTCATTCAAGATGTTCTTCGTTTTCCATTGCTGCAGTCCTTACTATTGGGTATAGTCCGCGTCCAGTCGGCCCGAATACCAGAGTATAAGGCTGACGTCGGTCAGGGCGCATTAGACTGACGTCAGTACGTCAGGGTACTAATGCGCATGACCGACGTCATATCCTCAGTCTTTTTTGCCGCATGGTCCGATGCAGAAGCAGTTTTGCGAGTGCAGGTTGGCGTTCTGAAATATTTCCGAAACCGGAGTTTCAGACCGAAACAGAGTTGGCTAAGTACCCGTTGGGAACATTTTGGTTTTTTCTTGCCTCAGTATTTTACCGGATGTCAGAAAAAGTGAATAACTGTATTTCTTGTGGGAAACAGATACCTCATAGGGATTACCATACCTTGTGTATACCTTGTTTAGGGCCTGAGCACGACGTTGTTGGTTGCCGCTCTTGTGCTAGGTTTAACAAACGCACTATTAAGAGGAGGTTAGACTGTGCCAGGTTAGTGTTTGGAAAGCGTTGCAATTATAAAATGCCGTCGGATGCTCCGACGCCCGCTTCGTCCAGGAAGCGCAAGGACAAAACAGTGAAGCCTAGGGTTGATGAACCGGCAGTCCCGGACGTCGGTTCTTTAGAAGGCTCAGTGGAGCCAGAGGTTTTGCCAGGAGTTTCCATGGAGTCTCAGGCAGAAACTTTACTGTTACAGGATGTGCCTTCTCAGGAGGTAGGCCAGGCTGAGGGGGCTTCTCGGGTAACTGTTCTTCCCTCTCTTCCCAAGGTAGTTAGAGCCTCTCCTTCTGTTGCCAAAACTTCTTTGAGGGGTAGGCCTACTTCAGCTTCAGTGGGGGCTTCTCCTAGCATTTCGGGTTCTGTACCTAAGAAACATATGCTTAAAATGGCAGAAGATTTGATTACTATGATTAGAGGTTCTATGCCCCCGCCTGATAAGAGGCCTAGGGTGGAACCGGAGTTTGATAGTTTTGAACAGTGTTCAGAGGCTTCAGAGTCTTCTGCGGAAGACTTGCAGGAGTATCCTACTTATTCTGATTCTGATGTGGATGATTCCACTCCTACAGCTTCTCCTCCTGAGGATTTCTCTTTTTCAGAGACTCTGCATTCCATGAGGGAGCACTTTAAATGGGAAGGCCAGGATTACTCTGATTCAGGAAAAGGCTTAGGGAATTCTTGTTTTACCCCAGCATAGGCCCTTAGCTATTCCTCCTGTGTTGAATGTGGTGGAAGATGTTTTGCAGAGGCTTCCCTGAACCCTGACTCTTTGCCTCCTGCTCCTGTTAAGCCTGATAGGTATTATAGGGTGCCCGAAGCTCATAAGTATTTGTTTAAGAGTCCTAGGGCGGACCCAGAAACTATTTCTCAAGGGCCTAAAGGTGTTAAGGCTTCTGTGGTTAAAAATCCTGTTCCCACTGATAAAGAGGCAAGGGCTTTGGATAGGTGGGGAAAGAAAGTGTATACTTCTTCCACTCTAGCCATGAGAGCATTGAATTGTCAGTTTCACATGCTAAAATATCAGAATTATCTCCTTTCACAATTAAAATCTAAGGTGGATGCTTTGGCGGAAGGTATTGAGTGTAAAGAGTTGCTGGATTTGGTTCATGTGTCTGAACAAGTGGGTAAGCATTCTTTGCAATGTGGTTTTGATGCTGTACAGGCCTCCTCGAGGGTGGCTGCTACTAGTTCTGTTCTTCGCAGGCATGCCTGGTTGAAGGATCAGAATTTAGCTGAGCATGTTAAGACAAGGATTTTGGATGCTCCTTTACAGTCTGATGTGTTGTTTGGATCGCCTGTGGAAGCAGTTTTAAAGAAAATGGAGGACAAAGCTAAGTCTATGCAAACTGTTAAAGATTTTTTGCAGGTGCAGCCACCGAAGTTTAGTAGAAATTGGCCTGCTAAGGGGTGGACATATCCTGCTTATGATTCCCAGTCTAGGGGTAGGTCTAGACGTGGTAGGGGCAGGGCACAAGGTTCTTTTAGACCTAGAACAGGGAGTTCACCTGCTCAGACTTCTGGTGAGGGCAGGGGTCAGTCCTTTCGTAAACAGACCCAATGACCTGTCTTTTCAGCTGCCAGTAGATTCTCGTCTGGCGGCTCCTTTGGGAGGAAGACTGTCTCTTTTCAAAGAAAATTGGGATTTAATTACTCAAGACAAATGGGTGTTGGATATCATTCACCACGGTTACAGATTTTATTTCCATACAATGCCCCCTTTCAAAGGCATGCCAGACGTTCCTCCTCCACAAAGAAAGGAGGCTCACAAGCAAGTTTCTCAGTTACTCCAGATGGGGGCCATTCAGCCAGTCCCTGTATCAGAAAGGGGCCTAGGTTTTTATTCTCGCCTGTTCCTAGTACCAAAGAAGGGGAACACGTGGAGACCAATTTTGGATTTATCTCTCCTCAACACTTTTCTGGACATTCCCAAGTTCAAGATGTTGGCGTTACAACAGCTTTTACCTCTGCTGGGCAAAGATCACTGGATGGTAACTTTAGATCTCAAGGAAGCTTACCTTCATGTGCCTATAAGGCTAAGTTGCAGGAAGTATCTGCGGTTTCGAGCTGGAAATTCTCATTATCAGTTCTCTGCATTGCCCTTTGGCTTATCTACTGCGCCCAGAGTATTCACAAAGGTTCTGGCTCCAGTGATAGCTTACTTCAGGCTTCAAGGAATTCAAATCTATCCTTACTTGGACGACTGCCTGATTCTGGCTCAAGAAAAGGAAGACCTTCTACAGCATCTGGAATATGTTATAGCAGTGCTAAGATGCCTAGGGTATTCTGTGAACGAAATAAAGTCCAGTCTAGTACCCTCTCAAGACATGTGCTTTCTGGGTGTGAGACTGAATACAGCAGCCCAGATGGCCTTTTAACCCCGGACAAACAAAGGAGTCTGTCACTTTACTTCCATCAACTATCTCATCAGTCCGTGCTGACTGCAAGGACAGTCCTTCAAGCATTAGGGTTCATGGCATCTTGTATTCTGGTGCTTCCCAATGCCAAACTGCATATGAGGAAGCTACAATGGTATCTCAAAAATGTATGGACACAGCACTGCCAGGATTTGGACACTGTCATTCAAATAATACCTTGCCTTCATAAAGAATTCTTGTGGTGGGCTCAGGAATGTCACCTAAACAAGGGACTCTCTGTGACCCGGCCAGAGGCAAGTCAGATTTTAACGACAGATGCCTCGGACATTGCTTGGGAGCTCATCTAAATGGAAAGTGGATACAAGACAAGTGGCCTGCCAGACTACAGCATCTACATATCAACATGAAGGAGATGTTAGCAGTCCAGTTTGCATTAATGGCTTTCAAGGAGTTACTTCTTCCAGGGCAGGTGTTGATTCTAACAGACAACACAACTGTCATGTGGTACATCAACAAGCAAGGGGGAACACATTCTTATCCTCTATGCAGGCAAGCAATGATTTTATGGGAGACTGCGCTAAGCTTGCATCTAACTCTTCAGGCAAGGTTTCTGCCAGGAGCACAGAACTCCTTAGCAGATGTGTTAAGCAGACAAATCATGGATCCCCACGAGTGGAAACTGGATCTTCATGTATTTCAGAAATTGACAGTGTCATGGGGAACTCCAGACATAGATCTGTTCGCTTCTCCACTAAACCACCAGCTGCCAAAGTATTGCACAAAGGGGTTTCATCACACAGCTTGGAAAGTGGATGCTCTGTCTTTCAGTTGGAAAAACCTTCATGTGTATGCCTTTCCACCTCTGCCTCTTCTTCCAAAGGTACTATTAAAGGTCAGACAAGACAGGCCAAGGATGATTTTGATAGCTCCAGATTGGCCTCGGCAACACTGGTACCCACTACTACGGAGTCTGGTAAAGAAGCCTCCATGGCCTTTACCTCTGATTCCTCATCTGTTATCTCAGAAGGACGGTCATCTGCTCAATGTCAAGCTTCACTCTCTTCATCTAACAGCCTGGCATATTCTGTGTTGAAACACAGCAGGTCTCAACTTCCTCAACAAGTTTTAAATGTGATTATGGAAGCTAGAAGACCTAGTACAAGGAGAGTGTATGCAGAAAAATGGAAGAGATTTTTATTTTGGAGTACAGCAAAGAATTTGGAGATTTCTGAGCCTAATTTGAGTGTGGCTCTTCAATATCTTACTGAGTTATTGGACAAAGGTTTGTCCTTCTCTTCCATTAAGATTCATGCTGCAGCAATTTCAGCTCACTATGATTGTGACCCACCTTTGTTTTCGCATCCTTTGTTCAAGCAGTTTCTTAGAGGGGCAAAGAATATAAGACCCCCGTAGAGCTCCTACTCCTGCTTGGGATCTCAATTTTGTGTTGGAAAAACTTACTCTACAACCTTTTGAGCCTGCAGCTACTGCTGAATTGAAATACTTGTCATGGAAGACTGTTTTTCTGTTGGCTATTACTTCTGCAAGAAGGGTGTCTGAGTTGCAGGCCCTTATGGCAGTAGAGCCCTTTTGATTTTCCATAAGGATAGGGTATCATTACGTACTAATCCTTCCTTTATGCCTAAGGTGGTTTCTAGTGTGGCTTTAAACCAAACTATTCATTTGCCTACGTTTTATGCAGACCCTCAAAATAAAGGGAAAAGATTTTGCACACTTTAGATGTACACAGGCAATTGCGTTATTATTTAAGCAGGACTAAGGATTTTAGGCAGTCTCAGCAGTTGTTTGTTTCTTTTGCTTTGAGTTCACAGGGCAAGCCTGTGTCAAAACAAACTATTTCTAGGTGGATTGGCTTTTGCATTGCATTTTGTTATTCCCATCATGGCAAGGAGATTCCAGCTGGGATTAGGCCTCATTCCACTAGGGCTACTGCCACTTCAACAGCATTTCTAAGGGGGTGGCAACTAAGGATATTTTGGAAGCAGCTACTTGGAGTTCAGTGCATACTTTCTCTAAGCATTATCACCTTCCTATCTACTCTAAGTCTAGGGCTGGTTTTGCCACAGCTGTTTTGCAAGGCATGTTGTCAGCTCCTACTTCTTTATGATTTGCCAGCCTCCCTTACCTCTGCTTTGGGATTCTACCCAATAGTAAGGACTGCAGCAATGGAAACGAAGAACATAGTACAGTTTTGTACCTACCATAAATGTAGATGTTCGAGGATTCCATTGCTGCAGTCCAATTACCCTCCCTCCTTCCCTCTGTGTTTAGGGGTGGTTGTGTAGGTGAATTTACATGCTTATATTTTTGTATATATTCTTGTATATATTGTACATGTTTTTGGTGCAGGTATTTTGGGACTTGTCTTTTTAGGGTCTTCTGACATCTGGGGCAAGAAAAGACTGAGGATATGTCGTCGGTCATGCGCATTAGTACCCTGGCGTGCGGCGTCAGTCTAATGCGCCCTGACCGACGTCAGCCTTATACTCTGGTATTCGGGCCGACTGGATGCGGACTATACCCAATAGTAAGGACTGCAGCAATGGAATCCTCGAACATCTACATTTATGGTAGGTACAAAACTGTACTTTTCCTACAAGAAAAATCTAGCCAAGCTAGATTTTCCACTGTGTGATTCCTTAAAACCTCTTTGAGGTAATGTGATATATGCAAATGACCCCTTAAGGACATCAGATGTTTCAGCTATATGGCAGTTCTGAATGCCCATGACTTTTTCCTTGTTAAGTCTGTTATGGACAAACTCAGGCCAATAAAGCCAAACCCCATTAGCTGTGGACATGCATGTGGAAAATATAGCTTGGCCAGATTTTTCTTGTAGTTTTCACTGATTTTTTTTTTCTGTGTGACCTTGTTACTCATTGTTTGGGATATTTTGTAGAAATCCTAATGGCCATGGACATCAGTTGGGTATGACAACCCTGTGTTTCTGAGGGTTAGCCATCAGCCAAACAGTTCACTTATGCTGTGCTGATGAGGCTGTTAGAAGGCTTGAGAGCTGTAATTATTTCAAAATAGTACATACACCCTATAAAAGCATTAGCAAGCAGAAAATATTCTTTCTTGCATATATTGTAGATGAAAAATGTCTGTAATGTTGCACAGTAAATCATAGTACTACTGTTACGAATCAAACTTATAAGACTATAGCACCAGACCAGGCAAATTTATGCAAGTGCAATTACTTTTAGCATTAAGGAGGTAAAAAGGCAGGAAATATGAACTAAATGTTTATAAAGACTTTATGGAGGACATATATCCTGCAATAAAATATAGTATTCCTACTGTTGTGAGTCAAACTACAAGACTTTGGCACCAGGCTAGGTAGAGTGTGCAAACAAGTACAATTACTATTAGCAGTAAAGATGTAAAAAAATGGCAAAAATTGTGAAAGAATCACTTTTTGGATCATACTTTCTGTAGTAAAACACAATGCTGCAGCTATTGTGAATTAAACTACAAGATTATTATACCAGACCAGAGTGTATGTGCAACATATCTCTCAACTGTACAGATTTTCATAGAATGTCCATATTTATGCCTTGTATTTTTGGTCTTTTCCTCATAAAATTTGTGATTTTTGTGGCAAATCACTGCATATTAAAGTCACTGAAATAATGACATACATTTAAGTTTCAGACTTCATATCCTTCAGAAGATTCATACAAATATGAATCCTTTTATTGTAGCATCTTTCTAAGTGTATAAGAGCAATATCTAAAATCTGTCCCTCTTTTAGGACCTTCCCCCAATTATTTTAGCCTTTATCCAGATTTCTTGCACTAAGATGTTGAGAGTTTGCAAGTATAAGTACTGTCGGCTGTAAAGTGGTAAAAAGGCAGAAATTGTGAAAAAAGTGCTTTTGAAATTTGTTTGAAGCACAAATCCTGTAGTAAAACACAAAACTCCCACTGTTGTGGATCCATCTACAGGAGTATGACACCAGACCAGGATGAAATCGCAAGCAAACAACTTTTGTTTAAAAACAGAATAAAACAATACAAAATGCAGAAATAAATTTATAGGCAGATAGGTGACTTTAAGTGTAGCACAACTATACAACCCAAAGTTGAAATAAAAAAGGTTCTTTTCCCCTTTTGGTGAAATAAATGCTGTTTTGAAGGTCTGGTATCCACCACAATCATTAAAGCTCTTCTCTCAGTACTTCTGGGCTTTCACATTATTCAGAGAAGGGAACTAAAATTCATCACATCTCCATGACACTCAAATCTCTCCACCCCAAGTATGAATATGACAGTTATTTTTCTCATGGATGTGAATGACTTTAGGCTATATGAAGAGGAAATTAATGGAACTGTCTGAGTATATTTGTAAGGCTGGAAAGTAGCCATTCTTATGCAATATTGTGTCACCTCTGAGAATGATTCCACAGTATTAGCAATAGATTGACTGACTTTATCAATTTGCTTACTGATTTATTTTATTCTTGGGGGAGGTCCAATGTGTGTCTGGCTGGAGGGAGATGACAGTCCCACCAGTTTAACTAATGATGGGCTGCACTTATCTCATTACGACTTCTGCATACTGTTTATGACTTTCTCTAGCCTCATATCGCCTTTTTTAGGTGACATCTATTCAGACTTCCAACTAGTAAATAGAAATTCACAGCTGGCAAATATCACTGCAGTGCTGGGAAACACTGGGAGCTAAAATAAGAAAATGTCCACTCTTGAGGCCTTCCTAATTGTGGCAAACTTGGATATTTGTGCTGTCACTGAAATGTGGTTTCAGAACAGTTAGCATTCCCTCCATGCTTGGATACTCTGCCTATCACTCCTTTTGGCTTGCAAGTGTAGGAAGCCGCAATGCTTGTGGTTACATGTACATCTTTATCCAGTACACCATCAGCACTCTTGAGTAACTCTGTAGTAACTGACCTCAAATGTCTTCATATCTCAATATCTGTAAGCAACATCTTATATCACATTCTTGCCAACTAAAAGAATACCATCAGTGAAAGCTGCAAATCATAAAACCTGTCATAATAGACAAGAGTCCCTCTCCATTAGCTAGAATACTGTCTTTGTATGAGACTCACCCACATCTGTAGAAGTAAACATGCTTAGTGCTTCTCTTGTGTTTATCATTGCAGACTCCCTCAAATGGCTTCCTCCCCCACTAGAGGCACCAACATACCCAATCTTGTCTTCACAAATACAGCCCCCATCTGCTCCTGTTCCATTGTCATACCCTCACTGGTCAGATCAGATCAAATCACTTTGATGCTTTACTCCCCATACAGTCCCACTACAGATCAAGGACCGACCTAACTGTCTTGGGAGACTTCTCCAATGCCATTTTCCTTGCATTTGATGATGATGTCATATGGTTCAACAACATTCCACTCCTCACTGACCATGTAGCAAATACTGTTATATATTCCCAACATTTATATACCCATCCCCACTCCTGCTAAAAGGCTTGTGTCCATTTTGCCATGAATACAATGCCAGCCTTAGAGACAAACTCCTTTGATGGCACTTGGCTATACATCTGCAATAAAAGAAAAGGCTCATAGCCTTAAATAACTGAACAAAAACTCATCTTGTTATAATCTGCCTCATATGAGTTAACACAGAATCTAGGAGCTAACTTAATTGTAGCATTACCAAAAGATAACTGCAAGATACTATTTAATTATGTAAAGAACATCAGAAATGATACTGGGCATTTCATCAAATGCATCTCTAATGGCAATATCCATTCAAACCTTGAGGATATAGCTAATGTTCTTTCAGATAGATTCAGCACCATCTTTTCTTCTGAGCACCTACAAACTTCCCAGTACCAGTATCCATTTTATAGTCCCCTAGTACTTAAACTAAAAATAGTCTCCAATCCCAAAAACACCAACTGTATTGGTCCAGATAACATGTCAAGCTGTATGAAACACCTACTGTTAGACTTCCTTCTTAAACTATTGAACCACAGTCTGTCCACTGGTTACATGCCACAAGTGTGAAGAACAGCGGTAATAGCTCTCCTTCACTTAAGTGGTCCCACCGTGATACTGGCAACTGCAGTCCTGTCCACCTAACCAGCATCCTTTACAAGGTGATGTAACATATCATTATAGACAGAGGGCATAGGGATCTACAGTACTTAGTCTTTAACAAGTTTGGCTTTTTTTTTTAAAAGGAAGATTATGCCTGTTAAGCCTGGTTGACATAGTTGAAAGAGGTAGAGAATCTCTAGATAAGGGTGACACCAAGCACACAACTTGCACAGACTTGGCTAAGCTTTTGGCACTATCCCACTTCTAGCATCATCAACAAAATGATTCTAGTTAATAAAAATCCCTAGGTAATCTGTAGGATTGACAGCGAGCTGACTAACGGACGCCACTCTATTAGAGTTAATGGCACATTATCCTCAAAGAGGTTGTTTAGTAGTGGTATATCCTAGAACTGTGTTTTGGGACCACTTCAGTTTGGCATATACTTCTCTGAGGGCAAGTCTGACATTAAAGTCCTCTAACTGGCCAGATTATGTCATCGTCAACTCTATCAAAGGCACCTAGATACTCAAGGATGACCTTACTCATACTGATTTGTGGTGTTAAGATCATAGCCATAAGCTGAACACTAAAAAAAAAAAAAATTGTACAGTTTGAGAAATGGGAACTCTCATTTCTGGTCTTAAATTCACCACTCACTGCATACTTCTGGCTCTTATTTTTTCACTTTTATTTTAATTCCTGTTATGTTAATGGCTACGTTGAGAGACATAATGAAAGTGAGGATGCATATGCAATGATTCTCCATTTGGTACCCTGGTAACTGCAGATATCCAGTATGTCTGAAATGTAACACTGATTATAGACCTTGTAAGTATTATCCTAATGTACTCACAGATGCTCTGTTTTCAAAACACTGAACACTTATAAAATGATGTTTGAAGGATTAAAAGTACTGTTTACACAGACAAAATACTTTAGCAGTAAAAAAATACATTGTATTAATAAGTGCATGTGGGGTGTATGTGACGGGTATTTTGCAAAAATAAAAATATATTAGAAAGTGCATGTAGTGTATTTGTGACATTTATTTTACTGAAGTGTCAGTACTATATAATTACCTGATAGTCAGCATTGTTAATTTAAATGCTGTAGTGGACTAGCTTTAAAATGGTGCATGCAACACTGACAGGTCTGAGGCAACCATACAATACAATACAAAGCTTAAAGTAAAGCTGCATTGCACAACAGACCTAAAATGTACAAAGGTGCTCAGTAATTCCCTTTATGAAACTGAAATACAAAATCTGAAGTTCAGCACAAGCATTTTAAGCAATTATGTTGAGACTTGTGAAAGATGTATGTAATATTTTAAAACTGAATAATACCAAATGTTTACTTTAAAATAAAAATGTGTAACATTCAAAACAATATAATTATCTCACAAAAAGCATTTGTAATCACATTTTAAATAATTTTAATATAGCAAAACTAATATATAAAGGCTTCAATATCTAAGATATCAGTAAGAAGTTTGTAAGCCTTCCTCCCACACCTTTCACCTTTTGGTATGGAAGCTGTACTCCAAAACTTCCATTAACAAAATAAATTGACCACGTCACCACACTGCTTTAGTTTAAAGTGAATAACTGGCTTTGCCACAAACCAGTGTATTATTCCTTTTACTCTGAGGTAGTGTAACCTTGGAATTGGTATGTAGTTAGCAGGGATTTGGGGATGCAATAGCCTGCTAAGTTGCAAGGGGATGAAACGACATGCAGTTCTTCAACAGAAATGTGTATTTTCTGTTGTACTTTGATTTGTTACCTTTACAATTTGTTTTTTTAAAAGTCTTTACTATTAGCACTGCTATCATTGTCAACATTGTTTTAAGAATGAAGTTTTATAACATTTTGATAAGTATTCATACCTGCCAGAGTCTCCATTTATGTACCTTACTTTCACTGTCTGGCGCCTAGGTATGCTGTCACTATCATTATTAATAGCTCCTTTATTTGTTTTGCTGTCTGTGAGTATTATTCTGTTTCCCCAAGTTTCTTTAACTTACTGTTAAAGTTAAAATGAATGTTTGTCAAGCCACTTCTTCAGGAGTTAAAGCTGCCTCGTTCAGAAAATTCAGTCTATGGAAGAGAGTTTTTTTTCCAAACCTTAGCATTCAGTCCTTTTGTTGGTGAAAACATTTGTCTGCTACTATCGACAGTGGCATTTCTAGAGGAAGTTTTGAATGTAAACACAAAGTAGAACTAATGTCACCCAAGTCTTCAGAGTTAAGTCTGTCACTAAACAACACTGCAAGAAAAAAGATTAGTTGCACATAGCCTCATTATTCGCTTTACCGTGAAAAGACCTTCTCCTTTGAATGACTTTCAAAGGAGTTTGCTGTCTTTTAAGTATGCAGAATTCTTACATATAGACTCCTGCACTGTAGGCCTCTGAAGGTCCTGTAGGAGATCAATTTCAGCCGTTAATAATTGGGAAGGAAGAAAGAAAAGGTTTACATTTTTAATCTTGTTTGGTTCTAAGAAAAGCTGTTGTGTTTCAGAGGTAGTATATTTAAAAATGTTGACCTTAATCATGTTAACAAGGAAATAATGCAGATCTGAGGTTTCTATGGCCGTAAGACTATTCACTATATGGTATTTTGTTTTTTTCTTTTTATAGGCGTCGGAGGAGCCCTTGTCTCACAAAAAATGTGCCAGGTCAGTTATTAAATAACCAAGTGCATAGCACTATGATACCTTCCTGAGTTCATTGCTTTCATTGTGTAGCAGATGCAATAAATAATATCTCCTTTACTTATCCATGTGACCTAATTAAACATATAAGAGATATAAAGTCCATAAAGATAAGCCAGCATTGTGTACAAGCCTGAAATTGTACACTGAATGTGTTTATCCACTCCTTTTCAAAGTCCAGACTGTGTGTCGTATCCTAGTTACCATTAGATAGGGAGCCCAATGATGTGCATATTTATAAGACAGCATGTACCTGTGATACATTAACTATCAAAGGGATGTGTAGCAGTTTTAAGTTTAGATGCTGAGTTGAATGCAGTAGTCAATAATAGTTTTATCTCGAGATTTTAGGGACAGACTTGTCTGCCTTAAGTGGCCTCTTCTGACCAGATAGGAGCTTGAATGGTACAGTGCCCTCATAGGTTTCATAGAAGGTTTAAGGCCATTTAGTCCAAAGACCATTTATGAAAACTCACCCTCCGGTCTTACCTCCTTTGTCAAGGAGGGAGAGGCCAGTTGAGTAAACTTGAGAGTACCCATCCAATTGTCAGTGGTGGCGAGTGATGTCAAAGCAGCAGGGGGCTACAGGATGCAACTGAATGGGTGGACTAAACCAAATGGGTGGATACGCATTACACCAGGTCACAGACAACTACCTTAAATCAAACAGATGGGGTTATTTACTTTCATTTGCAGGCAGACTGCCTAAGTATGTACCCACTCATTACAGTCACTTTACTGAACATACACACTTCAGACATCTGACTGCAATCTACAATTGGGTTAAATGTAGCCCTAGACAAAGGACTGGGGGGGGGGGGGCACACATTGCACACTAGTCTACCTGCACCTTCTGTGTGCTACTCCCCTGTTTTACCCTCCTCCTATCCCTACACCATCCAGGCAGATTATTTCTTTCTTGGTTTTTTCACACTTGGTCTTTGTTTTTAACTTCCCCTCATGCTTTTAACTGGCCAGGACTCCACTGTGATAAGTTTGGAAAAAGTAATTAAATTAAGCTGGGAGTATAGGGCCCAGAAATCATGGGGTTCTGGATGCTCTGAGGTACATCTTACAGACTTATGTTTATGTTTTACTCTAAGTATGGCCTGAACAAGAAAATCAGTCTCATTTTTTTCTTTTAAGAAAAAATAATTTGCGTCTAAAACTTAATGTTTAATTCAGTCCCCCGTAAACTGAGAGCAATTATTTGCAAGGATATATAAATATTTTCTTGGAATCGTGCCTTCCTACCCCTCCTAAAAGATATTTACCCTCTACATACTCCTCTGATGTTAGAATGGGATGAAAGTAAAAGCACAAATGACTAGAGGCATATATTTTACAGCTGTAGGTCTGGTAAACAAAACTAAAGCACATGGATAAAAGCCACACAGACAAGTGAGTACATGCAGACTCCACACAGCACAAATGCATTGCAGCCAAAAACTTAACCAGAGAATCAATTGATGTTAGACTGGAACAATACTCAGTGCATTACTTTGATAATGATCACTTGCTATCACACACATCCTGCTAAGACCACCACATGATATAGCCACTTATTCAGTATAATGCTGATGTTTGACTGCAATGGAAAATGAATAAACAGTCAGACAACTTATTGCTTTTAGATATGCTGAAACCCCTCCATCCCATATACATGCTTATTTTCATCACAGACAATCTACATACTCATCAGTTATAGCCACTTTATTGACTGAGAACCTCAGATATTGGATTGTATTAAAACCAGGCAATCATTCCAACTGGTTTTACACTAATGTGCATTCTCTTTAAAAAGAAATAAGGATTGCTTAGCTTAAACAAAAAACAGTCAAGCTACTTTCATTCATAGACAACTCCTGTAATCATCAATTAAAACTGGTGTTACTGACTGTATACACTTCAGCTATCTGAATGTAATAAACTAAAAAAATAATTGGCCACAGTAATTTTTAACCCCCAGCACCTACACATACATGCGACTATCAATTGCAGCTAAGCTAATTTTATGACTGTGGCTGTATCTTTAAATATTTGATTGTGATGAAATTAATGAACTGCCACACAATTTACCACTGTCAGAATATAATGTGTGACCTACTGCAAACAAATTCCTGTCAGCATCTTGGTTCATGAATTAAATAGAAAACTAAAGAAATTATAGAGGAACAAAAGACCAAAATCAGGTACAGCTAATTGCCTTTATGTATTCTGGAAGTTGCTAGAATAACAGGATTTTAATCAACATATTTTTTGTGAAAGTTGTTAAAGCTAAAACTCAAATGTCTGTCATTATTTAGTAATTGCATTCCTCACTGACTTGCTAGAACACCACAAATTGTGCAAGAAAATATACCAAAATATTAGGAAGTATAACATTTTAATCTGAGTTGCTGGCTACTGAGACTTGTCTGCGTATATCAACTGGACACAAGCTGATTTAAGTATACTTTTCTCTGCACTTATTTAAGATTTGATTCAGTAAATATTGTGTCTCTCTGCAGTTAGTTCTCCACCCTCTCCCTGTTTCCTGTTGTGGTGTTAATCTTGGTGGCTTTGGAATTGCCCGCCCCTGCTGTAAATCTGTTTTTACACACTCCTCCTGGACCCATCTCATTTGCTCACTCAACTGAGTACAGTGAGATCCTGTTTTGATTTCAGATACTTCTACCAGTCCCATCTCCTCTGCGGTGTACAGAGAGAGCAGTTGGGAAGGACATTCCCCTATAGTATCTTAATCTGCTCTGTTTCCTCCCTCTCCAAAAAAAAAAAAAAAAAAAATTCCACTTCATCTGCTTTACTGTATTTGTGTTTCTTCCTACTTTATTACCTTATTTTGCTTTTGCCTCTTCTTAAAAGTACTCAAATGAACTTTGTTACTGCTTGTTAGTAGCCTGATTAAATTGTAACAGTTATTCTAAGGCCATTGGTTTAAGCACTTGGGATTCAAACCAGTTGTTTTACATTAAGAAGGTTTGTGGTCTGCACTGTTGTGGCAGGACAGGTAGCGTATATCCTAAGTTGGGAACTGCTGATTGAAGGCTCAGTGTCTGTTATTCTAAAAGTATATTAGTTCTGGGTTAAGCATTTGGACTTCAGGCCAGTTATTTTACATTAAGAAGGTTTGTGGTCTACACTCTTGTGGGAGGAGAGGCTAGATTCTGCCCTTCTGAGCTGGGAAATTCTGGTTAAAGGCTTATTGCGCATGCTTACTTGAACTGTTTCTTTCTGAAATCGGTACACCTTGTTTGCTGTAGCATAGACTAGATTCAGGCCGGCTGGATCTAGCTTTGTTTGTATAACTTGTGCACTGATCCAGGCCGTCTTTTTTTGGAGAAGGTTTCTCTGTACCCTAGTGGCAGGACTGTGCAGTTAGAACTTGTCTGATTGAAGACTGCTGGAACAGGGCTCAGTTTTGAGCTGTTTAACTGGTTAATTGGGTAAAGTGTTGTTTTGATTGCATCTGCTGTATTTTTCTGAAAAAAAAATATTTATATGTGTGTGTATATATATATATATATATATATATATATATATATCAATACTTGTTTCCTACCTTTTTGAACTAGTATAGTCCAGTTTTCAGGTTATTGCTGAATCCAGGGCTGTGTTACAAGTTTCTGTTGCCCATACCTTACTTGGATAGAAGGAAGTTTCTCTTTTCACCTGTGAGAGAGGGGAGCATTGAGCAGCCTATCTGTCCCTGGAGGAGTGGTTTCAGCCCAGAAGTTAGTAGTTTATTGGCCATTTTGGGCTAATTTCTCTCTCTTTCACTTCCCTGCTATAAAAAATGCATTTGCGCAGTTTTTGCACTTGTATTCCACTCAGCAAGTGCCTTCCAGGTGTTCTGCAGAGTCTACAGCAGCAAAGAGAGAGTTTGGAGTGATTAAGCATCATTTTTCTGCTTTTCTTTCTGTCTTAAATAATTCCGCCTAAAACGCCATTTTTTGCATTTCTGTGATTTAAAAAGTTTGTTATTGCTACATATTGTACTTATTTGCTGCCTGCACTTGAATGAAGTCATTTTTGTGTTAAAATAATCTGTTTAACTGTTGTAGGCTACACACTAAAGTGCGATAGCCTTTTCTGTGCATTTAAAATGCTGTTTTGATTGTATCTGCTCTATTTTCTGAAAAAAATATATATATACTTCTTTCTCGCCTTTCTGAACTAGTATAGTCCAGTTTTCATGTTATTGCTGAATCCAGGGCTGAGTTACAAGTTTTTGTGTTGCCCATACCTTACTTGGATAGAAGGAAGTTTCTCTGTTCACCTGTGAGAGAGGGGAGCTTTGAGCAGCCTAGCTGTCCCTGGAGGAGTGGTTTCAGCCCAGAAATTAGTAGTTTATTGGCCATTTTGGGCTAATTTTGATTGTATCTGCTCTATTTTCTGAAAAAAAAAAAAACAAAAAAAAGCAAAAACATATACCTTTTCACACCTTTCTGAACTAGTATAGTTCAGTTTTCAGGTTATTGCTGAATCCAGGGCTGTGTTGCCCATACCTTACTTGGATAGAAGGAAGTTTCTCTGCTCACCTGTGAGAGAGGGGAGCTTTGAGCAGCCTATCTGTCCCTGGAGGAGTGGTTTCAGCCCAGAAGGTAGTAGTTTATCAGCCATTTTGGGCTAATTTCTATCTCTTTCACTTCCCTGCTATAAAAACCGCATTAGTGTGGTTTTGTGTACCGGGCAGTGCTGTTTAGCTAGAGTTAAACTATTCTCGGCTCCACGAAGTCTACTCTTAAATTTTTCCCTTGGAACTAGACAGACCTTCAATTTTAGCACTCAAAACCATTCATTTCGCAGTCAAGCATTTGCTTAAAACTCATAGCAAGCACTAATTAACCCTAGCACTAGACCCCCCTATACTGTCCAGAGGGACAAGGCTCTCTATTCGTCCCCACCAGCCAATCAGAAAAACAGCTTACTCTGCCTATTCAGGCATGTCCAAATTGCAGTTTCCAGTGTACTCTTTAGTCCAACTGGTGAATCTGGGCATTTTGAGGCAGTGTTACAACTGCCTCATGTACACAGACAAACCCTTTCCTCCTACCACCAAACAATAATATATGCGAGAGATGCAATTATACAGCCAAACTGGAGGCAAAGCTCTCTCAACCCAAGACTGGAACTGACATTCAAGAGGAGAAGGGTAATACTTGCAACACACCACCAGTCTCACATAGACCTAATAAACCAACACCGGCAAGTAACACACATGAATAAATGAAAACATACTCGGAGGCTCTAAATAAAAATCTGCAAAAGCAGCAGAAGCCTCCAAAGCAGACATCCAAGCAACCTCCACACCCCATCACCAACCATGAAGCACATACTTCACAATCAGTGTGCCATGCAATCACAGCCCTTAATGCAAAATAACATACCCAACACACTAGTAATAGGCGACTCTATTGTCAGGCACACTGATGTCCCACTAACTAGGCTGGACAAGGAGAATGTTAGTTAGCTGCCTGTCGGGTGCCAGGATCCACCACATAACACAAGCACTCAGGTCACTCCAGAACAAGTATAAATACAACTCTGTCATTGTCCATGTTGGTGTGAATGACCTGAGACTTACCTCCTTGGACTACATGAAAAGAGACATGGAAGAGCTCTCTGATCATGTAGCCCAGGCCGGTATGACCCTGAGTAGCATCCTACCCTCACCAAGAATGATACCACAGTATAAAGAAAAAATTATCAATTTCAACAATTGGCTAGGTTTCTGGTGTCATTCAAAGGGGATCCAGTATCTGTCTGCCTGGGATGACATGCTCGACAAGCCACGTTGCTTCACAAGAGATGGCTTACACCTGTCATCCTTAGGCTTTTGAATACTGGCCAAGGCTCTTGCCGCCCCCATAGTGCCTTTTTTAGGCAAGGCTCAAAAGACAAACCCACCACCATAAATAGCACAAGTAACCAAAAACTGAGGGTAATGCTACTCAATGCCAGAATCTAAACCTCAAAATGCACCCACTCAGGGCACTCCTCAGTATGGAGAACATTGACATCTGTGCAGTAACAGAAACCTGGTTTAAGGCTCCTGAGAGCACCCCAGCAATACTAGGCTATAACTCATACCATACCTTTCGGCCACAGAACCAGGACCAAAACACAAACGGCGGGGGTGTATCCATATTCATCAAGGCTACCCACATCTCCAGGTTAGTGGTGCAGCACAATGCATCAGAGATCATCCATGTGCAACTAACAATGGGCAAAACTGCAATCCAAATTGTAGCTTGCTACAGATCACCCACCATGGCCCAGGACCCCCATTCCGCATTTCTGGAGACACTGGGAAATATGAAGGTCCTATCAAACACCCTAATACTGGGTGATTTCAATTACCCAAACATAAACTGGGAGAACTACTCAAGTACTAACTCCCTTGCCCAACGCTTCCTAGAATTTATAAACTCGAACGCCCTGGATCAACTGGTCAACACCCCCACCAGAAGGAACAACATATTGGACCTGGTCATCACCAACATGGGCAACCGGTGTTCCACACCGGAGGTCAACTCCTCGCTGGTTAGATCAGATCACAGACTAATCACTGTGGATATCCACATTCTGCCCCCACCCCCAGTCAAGGAAACCACCAAGAAAAACTTTTCAAATGCAAACTTCACATTACTTAAGACCGAGGTGGAAAGGTTCACAGCCCCCATGCTAAAGGACAATGTTGTCCAAGCTGCTGAAACCTTTACAAAGGCACTCTATGAACATCTGCAGGAATGCATGGATCGTGCTAGCCCAAGTAAAACCAAGACTCAGTCCTCCAAGAAAAGGAAACCAGTCTGGTGGACCCCTGCCATAAACAAGCTATACAACAGGAGGAGGAAACTAGTAGAAAAAGAGTAAAATCCCAAGAAGGGAAGACGTCTCTGATCGGTATCAGCAAGAAACTACGTTCCCTCATAAAATCATCCAAGGCTAGCTTCAAAAGAAAAATTGCCAGTGACTCCAAAGATAATCACAAAGCGTTCTTTAGCTGTATCAAGAACCTAAGTGTAAACTCTCAGGTCTGCTCTGAGTTAGTGCAGAATGGCACAAAATGCACTGAACTGACTGATATTGCCAACATTCTGGCAGACAGGTTTAATGCAAACTTCACCCCCCTCTCACCCCCTAAAGGGCTCATAACCATACCAGAAGAATGTAGGGCCCCATCAGTCACCAACAAACAGGTTAAAGCAGCCCTATCCAAAGCCAAAAACACAGCTTTAATGGGACCGGACGGTGTCCCAGGCTGTGTCTTACAAGAGCTCCAAAATGAACTAACCCCTCACCTAAACACACTGTTCAAACTCAGCCTTTCTACAGGCTATGTACCCAAAGAGTGGCGCACAGCAGCAGTTATCCCACTCCACAAAGGTGGAGAAACAACGGACCTTGGGAACTATCGCCATATAAGCCTGACTAGCCTGGTCTGCAAGGCTATAGAATGCATCATCATGGAACTCATTAACAGAGATATTGGGAACCTCCAAACCTTGGACCCTACCCAGTTTGGCTTTAAGGGCAGCTCATGCCTCCTAAACCTGGCGGACTTCTTTGAGATGGTTACAAAGGCATTAGACGAGGGAAAGGAGGTCCACACAGCCTACCTAGACCTCGCAAAGGCTTTCGACACCATTCCCCATTCTAGTATTATAGACAAGCTCACCAGCTTGAACATAAACCCCTATGTCATGAGATGGGTTGCTCATGGATAGAACCCAAAACCACGAATCATGCCAAAAAATGTTACTGCAAAGCTTTCGGGCTAACCACCCTTCATCAGTACATAAAAACACATTTCCATTTTTAAATGGGGTATAATCAAGATCACATGTCACAGCCAGCCTAACATCATTAAGTAACAACTAGTATATTTAAAACAACAGTACCTAAAAACTACTTAAAATTTATATAAGAAACAAATCTAAATATAAAAAATAAAAATAACAATAAAAGTATTACTTGTATTATATATTTTCTCTTTGTCTTTTTATCAACACCGGTTTTAAACTAACAGCATTATTTAAACCCGGTTTAACATCTGCCTGAAATCTAATAATCCATTCATACTCCTTCAACTCCAAGGTATTGTTCATATCACCTCCTCTACTCATATTTACTGTGTAGATACATTAATAGAAATAGCATTCATGCACCACATACCTTCAAAGGAATACTGAGGGTGCAATTAATAAGAGCTAGTAAGCTTAATACTGAGGAGAGTAATTTTATAAATCAAGCTAGAGAAATGGTGCGGGAGTTTAAAGGGAATGGATATCCTAATCAAGTTGTAAATGATATATATGAGGATGTTGTAGACGAGATAAGTATAGATCAATTCTTAGTGTAAATATGATACAAGAAATACAATCATTAGAGAGAAAAGAAAATGTAGTTAGATATGTTACTACATTTAATATTTAATACTAAAGATGTCCGGTATGTAATAGAAAAAAACTGGATAATATTAATGGCTATGCCTGAGATTAAAAATATAATAGGAGAGAGACCACAATTTTCCTATAGAAATTCTGAAACATTAAAGCAGAAATGATGTTACAAGGATTTCAAAGAAGTTAAGGAAAAAGTCCATCGAAAGATAGGGATGAAAAAATGTTATAACTGCAGTTGTTGCAGTGATATCTGTGATAAGAGATAGCTTTAAACATCCTGTAACTAAAGAAACATATACCTTCAAGACTTCTGTGAACTGTAACACGACTCTAGTAGTATACCTAGCTACATGCATATAATGCTCTTCAGTCTATGTGGGCTAGACTACCAGGAAACTAAGAGAGCGGATAGTGGAGCATAAATCAGAGATTAGAGGAAATATAGTTACAAATGCATTAAGCAGACATATTTCTGAGAACAATAGCACCCATAGATTTAAGTTCAGAGGAATAGATACAGTAACTATGGGAAGTAGAGGAGGTGATATGAACAATACCTTGGAGTTGAAGGAGTATGAATTGATTATTAGATTTCAGGCAGATGTTAAACCGGGTTTAAATAATGCTGTTAATTTAAAACCGGTGTTGAAAAAAAGACAGAGAAAATATATAAGTAATGGTTTTATTATTTTTATTTTTTATATTTATATTTGTTTCTTATATAAATTTTAAGTAGTTTTTAGGTACTGTTGTTTTAAATATACTAGTTGTTACTTAATGATGTTAGACTGGCTGTGACATGTGATCTTGATTATACCCCATTTAAAAATGAAAATGTGTTTTTATGTACTGATGAAGGGTGGTTAGCCCAAAAGGTTTGCATTAACATTTTCTGGCATGATTCGTGGTTTTGGACTTTATATTTCTACGCAGCACTATCTATTGATTTTGATTATCATGGATAGAACTCACATTGAGAGTTGCAGGCTCTACGTCCGACTCTAAACCGGTTAGAAGTGGCGTCCCCCAGGGCTCAGTCCTAGGACCCCTCCTGTTCATTATATACTTCTCAGAGGTGCAGTCAAGAATAGGAGGACTATGGCTGACCAAGTTCGTAGACGACTGCAAACTAGGGGCCATAATTGATTCTCCGGCTGATGCAGACACCCTCCAGATGGGTCTCACTGAGACGGAAACCTGGTGTCAAAATCATGGCTTCAAGCTAAATGCCAAAAAGTGCATAGTCATCCCCTTTATAAAAAACAAAGAACCCGCGAACTACCACATAGGTGGTAGTCTCCTAAATACAGAAAATGTAATAAGGGATCTGGGACCCAAGTAGGTAGTAATCTCTCCTTTGATAATCATATTGCCAAGGTGGTTAGAAAATCCTTCTATGTGGCCCACCTAATCACAAAAGGGTTCACATCTAGAACAAAAGAGGTTATTGTGCCTCTCTACTCATCACTCATTAGACCCATCATAGAATACAATGCCCCATTTGGGATGTACCTTATAAGACACCTGCAACAGCTGGAAAGACTACAAAAGTACCTCACCAAGAGGATTACTGGCCTCAAACAGATGCCCTATGCAGCCCGACTCAGGAAACTCCAGCTGTACTCGGTTGCATACCTCTTACTCAGAGGTAATCTCTGCCTGACATACAAGGCCATGTCCAACCCAGAATTGATGGACATGCTCCACCTAAAAAAAAAAACAAATCCCGGAGAGCCACACGCTCTAGAGATATAAACCTCACCACAACGATAAATAGGACATGCTGGAGGGATAGATTCCTGCCCCAGAGACTCCCCATGCTTTGGAACAGGATTCCAATATACATCAGGCAGAGCCCCTCACTAACACTCTTCAAGAGAAACCTTGATGGGTGGATGGGAAACAGAAAATTTACCCCAGGGATCACTGCAGTGGCTCTGCTGGACAGTGGTGCAGGGAACTAATCTAAGGGGGTGGCGAAAGCCAATACATTCTGGCTAGGCTTATAAATGCCCTTGGGCAGATAGCCTAGTACTTACCTATGAACATGATATAATATAATACAATATAAGGAAAAGTCACAGACAGTTGAGATTTTCTAATCCTCTCCCCACTCACCACCGACACTGTACATCTCAATGACTTTGCTCAAGAATGCTCGATAAAGTCAACAATAAAGAAGGAGAAAAGACCCAGATCAAGGTGATGTTTAAATATTTCCATAATTCACTTAAATTAATATAACAAGGTTTACCACCAGCATGCATTTTCTGAAAATAAGAAGTTTAATGTCTGGCTTTATTGACTAATTGTAATATTCTGTGATTTACCAGAAAAATAAAACATTTTGAGGGACAGAGCAAAAAAAAAAAAAAAAAAAAGAGAGAGAGAAATATCATTAGGGAAGTGGGGGGGGGGGGCCTTCTTAATAGAAAACAGAGAATTTCTCAAATGGTCTGTGGGCTTGTACAATCCCATATACATAAATACATTCATATACACACACATCTAGTACATGCTTACAGATGCACACATTACTTGCTTTAACTGCTGCCCCATAATAAAATTGCATGACAAATATCTTTATAATAAAACTTTCACATTGTCAGTAAATATTTCTACAGGATTCCCATCTAATTTCATATGAGTTGTCACATCTTCGGACAGAATCGCACACATCTCTTTATTTTGTTCACCTGTTAAGTTTACATTTCCCACTTCTCTACTTCTTACAAAACATGTCTAGTCCCCGTAGTTATTTTTTGTAGTGCTTTAAAAGTTTCCCATTTCTTCTTTGTAATATTTTGTTAGTCTGCATGCAAAGAACATAGTTTTTCATAACTATCACGGTATGCATTGTTTACCATAGGGAAAAAAGTACTGCACTTTTGACAGTGTCCATAATAGAAACGCTGTCTATATCAAATAACTGACTACTGTCCTCCCTTAGCTCTTCTAATGTTGTATGAAATATTTCCTCGACTGAGTCCATGAAGTCATTCAATTCATTCATTATAACATTCTCTTACTTTTGCTCCTGTGAGCCATTGCAGTACATAAAACTGTGCCTTTATTTAATCATTCAAAGAAACTTTTGAACATCCTTCAAAATTTCCCATAATTTAGGGACCATTGTAGGCACAAATAAGTTCTATTGCATCACCAAAATATAAGCATTAGTTTTTAACACTTAACATGTGAACTATTTATGGGCCTTTTTTCATCTGATTGTGACTTTGCATTTACTGTTAAACTCAGACGCTTGCCTCTATAATGGTGGACAAATCAAGTTCCCCACCATCCTTCTGTTCCATAGTCTCTACACATAATCATCTCAAACTAACTGAAGAAATCAGAGTGTGTCTGAAATGGTCTGTGGTCAAGTACAACTCCATATACATGAATAAATTCTCACACACACACACACTTGCATCAATCAAGTACCTACATATTGATCCGCATGCCCCCTGCCCCCCCCCCGACACACACACAATTAATCAATTACTTAGTCTCCTAGATGCTGGCATACCAGTTGCAATAAAGGGAAAAATCCCATACTCCTACCCCTGCTTCAGAACACTAATATCACTTTCAGTCCAAGGCTGCTTATTGGCCAGAGCATATTTAACAAGTCACAGCCAGGCTGTTTACAAAACAACTTGACAAATGGATTGTGCTGACTATTTTTTTTTTCTTGTTAACTTAATCACCTCAGAACTCAGTGTGTGCACATCCACTGAGTTCCTAGAAACCGCAATAAAGCATGAAGTTGGACAGCTGAATATTATTTTTTAATTTCAATTAATATTCAGCTTTATATGTTTATAATACTAGTTTTTTATGTAACTGGGGAGGGGGCTGCAGCCCGTACCATGAGCCACCCCTGCCAATTGTTTAGATTTAGTTTGAAGGAAGATACCAAATCACATTATTGATTAAGTCTGTTCCAGAGAAGGAGGAGGTGCTGGGTGATGAATTTGTCTCTCCATTACATTTTGTTTATCTGATGATGAAGGCTTACATTTTTGGTTCAGGTATTAAGTGAACAATTTTACATATTGTAGTGTAGAGGGGTTGCTATTATTGTTAAGGTCTTTACCTCACAGATACAAGGTACAGAGTTTGATTCTGACATCTGGTTATTGGCTAGCTTTGTAATAGTCTGCCGGCTGTTGGCCTGGAACTGCTTTTTAAAATGGATCGGGGGGGGGGGGGGCATAATGGATAAGTTGTTCACCTTACAAACACAAGGTGCAGGATTTTATTCTCACATTGGATAATTGGCTAGTTGTAAAATGGCCCACATGGGCAGTTAGCCTAGTGCTAACCTATGAACCTATAAAAACAAAGGCCACTGGATCTCTAATGGCATGTAACAAGGCACAGATCCTCCCTCGGTAGTCTATAAGACATAGAATATAGAGAGAGATGGCTTTCATTATATCCTGATAACTTAGGTTCTTAACACCGTAGATTTTTTTTGTTCGGATTCTCTAGGGCCTTTGAGTTTGTTGACTTGTTAAAGGAGCTACATACCAAATGGAACATTCTCCTCTAATGAGACTGATCCATGCTGAATAGAGAGGAATTATAACCTGTTTGGATCTGGATGAAATACTTTGGGTATTACTTGTGGTAAATAGAAGGATTTATTGTCTATAGATGCCATGTAATGATCAAAGGAGAGAAAACTGTTAACCCAAGTGCTCAGATCCTTGACTACCTTTTGGGCTAGTAATGGTATGCTTTCAGTTCTGTATGTTGTGGGTAATTTCTGTTTTCCAAAAGAAACTATGCACTTTTTAGAATTCAGTTGTCCTTATTCCATACACTAGATGCCAACGTAAGCTGTTTCTGAAGAGTGCAGATACCTTAGGGGGTTTTGCAGTTTCACCTAGTTTGCAGTTATCTGTGGATTTTGTTAACTGAAGTCCTAATTATCATTTTTGAAATCAGAGAAGTAGGTGCCAAACACTAGGAGACCCTGTACAGACCCCTGGAGACTCCACTGGTTACCACAGCACTGTATGAAGAAACACTTGTCACATGAACTATGTGAGTTCTGTTTTTCAGCCATTTAGCTGTCCATCATATTACATAAAGATCTTATGTTTTGGGTTATCAGTTGTTTTACAATTCCAGCATGAGGTATAGCATTGAATGTATTGGCCAGATTAAGATAACCTGTATATTAAACTTATCCACTATTGACCGCTTGTGTAAGTCTCTCAAAGAAATTGACAACACTTAACAGGCATGATCTCCCCTTGATGCAGCCAAATTATTGGAGGGGGGGGGGGTTAAGTCTGATGATATTCTTAATATCATAATTAATGGAATAGTTCATGATATGCTCTATAGCTTTAAAGGTCACACCTGAAGGCTGATAGGGCTGTAATTCCAAGGTCCATGGTAAGGCCACCCTTATGGAGAGAACAGCCTGTCTCTAGACTTAGGTTAAGCAGTTTAAAGAGAGGTTCATTGAGAGCTTACGTGATGCTGTTTTAATAGGCATCCAGGTATGTTGTCAGAACCCATGGAGGAAGTTCCATTGGTTTTTGATAGTGGGTTGTAAGGGATTCTGAGATGAGTGGTGTTGGAAGAGGTGTTTTGTGGGTGATATTTATGGAGAACTTGTTTGCTAGTGCAAGTTCATTTGAGGTGGAGGGGGGGGGGGCCCATTAAGGAAACTTTCAGTGCAATGCTGAGTGTTGTTTCTTAGTTCTTTAACATATCCAAAAAATGAAAGTAAATATTCCAGCCACAGGAAGCAAATGAATACTAAAACAATTGTTTAATAGCACAACAGACTTAGCGCTTTTACCTTGCATATAACAGGCTTCTTCAGCGTCAATTGCAATACATCTAGCACTCTCCTTAAGTAACCCAATGTAAAGTATGCATCCAATTAAATAATTAATCTCATTTAAAGACATACAACATGATTCAATAGATTTTAATATTCATTTGTATATATAAAAAAAATATTTTTACAAAAATGTTTTTGCAATAAAATTCATATATAAAACATGTTTTTATAAATTGTTGCTGTACAAAATCAACATGTGCAAATAAGCAAACTAGGCAGTACTTGTTTTCTTTTTTCTATACAACCAAAGCCCTTTGTCTTTTGTTTGTTCCAGTTATGCGAGGAATTCTCTGCAGAAATATAACAACATAACTTGTAGACTTCAAGTATCGTCAGATTTCTGATGGATTCTGGCAAGATAATGCAAAGTTCATAATTCCTGTACTATAGGTTTCTGCATAGTGATCATAATACATGGATGTTGTATATATGATATAGCCTGAGAGAGAGAGACAAATGATAGACTGAAACCTTTGGTTTTCCTTCACCTTCATTTAATTAAAGGTGCGGTCTACATTAGCTACTTTTATTATAGTCTTTCATTCTTTAATCTTTGTCAATACATCTCAGCATTAGTATGACATTGGAAAACATGAAGGTCCTACCGAACACCCTGATATTGGGCGATTTCAATTACCCTACTGTTAACTGGGAAAACTACTCAAGTACAAACTCCCAGGTCCAGCGCTTCCTGGAATTTATCAACTCAAATCCCCTGGATCAGCTGGTAAACTCCCCTACTAGAGGTGAAAACAGATTGGACCTGGTCATCACCAACATGGGCGACAGGTGTTACACACCAGAGGTCAACCCGTCACTGGTTAGATCAGACCATAAACTAATCAGTCTGGATGTCCCCACCACACCACACCACCACCTCCAACCAAGGAAACCACAGTGAACAACTTTTCTATAGCAAACTTCACCTTACTTGAGACAGAGGTGGTAAGTTTCACAGTCGCCACACTAAAGGATAACCGTGTCCAAGATGCAGGAACCTTTATGAATGCACTCTATGAGCACCTACAAGGATGCATGGATCATGCCATCTCTAGCAAAACCAAGACTCACTCTCCTAAGAGAAGGAAACCAGTCTGGTGGACCCATGCCATAAACAGGCTATACAATAGGAGGAGGAAATAGGTTCAGAAAAAAAGCAAATCCCAAGAAGGAAAGACATCCCTTATCAGTAAGAAACTAAGGTCCCTCATAAAATTCTCCAAGGCTAACTTCGAAAGAAAAATAGCCAAGGATTCGAAAGATAACCACAAAGCCTTCTTTAGCTATGTCAAGAATCTAAGTGGCAACTCGCAGATATGCTCAGAGGTAGTGCAAAATAGCACAAAATATACTGAACCCACTGATATTGCCAACATCCTGGCAGATAGATTCGGTTCAAACGTCACCCCCCTCTCACCCCCAAAAGGGCCCACAACAATGCCGAAAAAGTGTAGTGTCCCAGAAATGACAGACACACAGGTGAAAACAGCCTTTTCAAAAGCCAAAAGCACAGCATCAATGGGGCCAGATGGTGTCCCAGGCTGCGTCTTTCACGAACTACAGAACAAACTAACCCCCCACCTAAGCACACTGTTCAACCTCAGCCTCTCCACAGGCTGTGTGCCCATAGAATGGTGCACAGCAACGGTTATTCTGCTAAACAAAGGAGGGGCCACAACTGACCCTGGTAACTATCGCCCCATAAGCCTGACTAGACTGATCTGCAAGGCTATGGAGCGCATCATCATGGAACTCATTAACAAAGACATTGGGAACCTCCAAACACTTGACCCGACCCAGATCGGCTTTATTAAGGGCAGATCATGCCTAGTAAACCTGGTTGACTTCTTCAAGACAGTCACCAAGGACATAGATGAGGGGAAGGTAGTTCACACAGACTACCTTGACCTCACCAAGGCTTTTGACACCATTTCCCACTTGGGAATTATAGAAAAACTCACCAGCCTGAACATAAACCCCTTTGTCATGAGATGGGTTGCCAACTGGCTTACAGATAGAACTCACACGATAAGAATAGCGGGCTCCAGGTCTGACTCTAAACCAGTCGCAAGTGGTGTCCCACAAGGCTCAGTCCTGGGACCCCTACTGTTCAGCATATACTTCTCAGAAGTACAGGCAAACACAGGAAGACTATGGCTAACCAAGTTCGCCGATGACTGCAAACTGGGAGCCATAATTGACTCTCCGGCTGACATGGACATTCTCCAAAAGGGCCTTACTGAAACGGACATCTGATGTCAAAGTTGTGGTCTCAAGCTAAATGCCAAAAAATGCATAGTCATCCCGTTTGGGGAAAACCAAAACACCGATGAATTACCACATAGGTGGCAGAGCCCCCTTAATACAGAAGAGGTAATAAGAGATCTGGGAACCCAGGTGGATAGTAATCTCTCCTTTGACAATCATATTGCCAAAGTAGTTAGGAAATCCTTCTATGTAGCCCATCTAATTACTAAAGGGTTCGCATCTAGAAATAGAGGTTATAGTGCCTCTCTACTAATCACTCATCAGACCCATCATTAGAGTACAATGCCCTGTTTGGGATGTACCTCACAAGACACTTCCAACAGCTGGAAAGACCACAAAAGTACCTCACCAAAAGGATTACTGGTCTCAAACATATGTACTATGCAGCCCGACTGGAAAAACTCCAGCTGTACTAAGTGGCATATCGCTTACTCAGAGGTGATGTCTGCCTGACTTACAAAGCCATGTCCAACTCAGAATTGATGGACATGCTCCACCTAAACAAATCCAAGATACTGCAAGCCACTCGCTCTAGTGAGCTACACTTTGCCACAACAATAAATAGAACATTCTGGAGGGATAGATTCCTGTCACAGAGACTCCCCATGCTTTGGAACAAAATTCCTAACTACATCAGGCAGAGCCCCTCACTAACACTCTTCAAAAGAAACCTTGATGAGTGGATGGGTAACAAAAAAATACACCCCTGGGATCACTTCATTGGCTTTTCTTGACAGAGGCTCAGTTAATTAATCAATGGGGCGGCGAAAGCGGACACACACTGGCTAGGCTTATAAATGCCCTTGGGAAGATAGCCTAGTATCTACCTATGAACATATAATTGTTGCACATTGTGGCTTATGGGCAGTTGTAAATGACTTGCCTGATAGCATTTTTATTATCATGGTTTTTTTTCTTGAGTCATTACAATGAGGCTGAAAAGTCTTTGCTATTAACATTCAGAGGGCTTCTACCAACCACAGCATAAAGGTTACCATATTATTTTTTTTCTTTAAATTTTTTTATTATTTTATTATCATGTTTTAACAAACATTACATGAAATAAGAATATATAACATATATACAGTCTTAAAACCTATTAACTTCAGAACATGGTGTAACTAAATACATTGGTGTCTATAGTTACCATATTATTTTAACAACTATCTGGTCACTGCAGGTAGCACAGATGCAGTCTGTTTATTAGGTTCAAAGGTAAATACTAGACTATCAAATATACAGACTTTTCCAAGCCTAGCCAATAGCTAGGGATCAGAATCCAAACGTATGCGTAGTGTTTGTGGGGCAAAGATCTTAACCATAGCGCCAACCCTGCTTCCCATTTAATTGTTTTGCTACTTCAGAAGGTAATTATTTTAAAACAGACTCTCTGTCATCTTAGTGCCTGAAAATATTTACATAGCTGGTTTATTATCTGCAGGTACTGCAGTTACTGTATAACTGTTCAGTCCGTACGTTTATTCAGTAACTGTAGATTTTATAACAGTCCTCGGCTCCAGAGATGCATCTGTTTGCGTTTTTATCACTGTTGCAGGCTTCTGGTTTAATGTTTGCCTCAATTTTAAAGTTTAATTGTTTTCAGCTTATAACATAAGCTTATGTAGCAAAAAATCCTGAGCTAAGAATTTTTCTCTTATACTGTTCTATGAATTTACCACTTTCTCAACATGTATTGTGACAGTGTCAATGCTGTTCTTATCTATCTATTTACCTCTAAATCTAGACAGATAGCTATCTCTCTCTCTCTCTCTCTATATATATATATATATATATATATCTATCTATCTATATATCTGTAGAGCGAGAGAGAGAGATACACATACATATACATGCATAGATACACATACACACAGGCGCACACAGTTTCTAAAGCGCACGCTTTAGTGTCATAATGGCAGCAAGCTCATCAGAGAAGAACAAATTTCTCGAAACCAAGAAACAGCCTCCTGCTTATCTTGTAGGATTCTCGGGAATTCCTAGGTATGCTGAGAATTATAGTTCCTCCACCAAAACCTGGGTTTACCCATAAGCTTCCTGTCAGTGGGTATTGCATGGCACATTTCCCATGGAAGATCCCAAGGGACATTGTCACAAGGAGCCCATATCTTAGCTGGTACCACTTACTGTGGAGGAGGAGTAGCTGTACCCCCTGAAACCCTTCCAGAATTCTGTGCTACTCACATTGTCACGGAGAGTTAGCCCATACACCTTGTGAATGAACCTTATTTCTGCCACTTGACCTGCATCTCACTCTGTCAGTCACTACCCTAAGGTCATGACCATTGATGAGGATGGGAATGTAGACTGAACAGTAAATTGACAGATGCATCCTGTGACTCAGCTCATTACTGTACTGTCAAACTCCAGTTCAACACCTGAAGTACTGCTGCTGTTGCAGCCATCAGGTTGTTAGTCTCACAGCCCCCTTTACCTTTATAATCGGGATGCTGCAACTCCTAAACTCTTCTACCTAAGACAGCTGCTGCCCTTTATGATTAGAAGGAAATGCATTCCTTCCTAGGAGTGCATCATGATCACTGATTTGGAGTTACAGATTTTAACCCTAACCACTTAATACTCAGCAGTGAGTTAATCCAATACATGTTGGAGGTTATGCTCACATGGGATGGGATTAGTAGGGCAAAGAGGACTATATTGCTCACAGATAATTACCACCTCACTTCCTAAGCTGGATATATTCCAAATCTTTACAGCACCTTGGTAGCCTGTCCATAAAAGTTATAAACATATATAAGGTATTCAAACCTGTTCCAGTTTTATGACTGGACCTGCTGGCAAAATGGGTGCACTAGACAGGGGAGTTCTGGGAGATGTAGTCTACCTGTTCATCATCATGGGCTTTATCTCAATTCTGCAGGAAAACTGGGTGGGTTGGTTGAAGGACCAAGAATGAGGTGTAGTATACAGAGTGTTTTGGTGAGTGGGAGTGATGTTAGGAATATGTAAAGTGACTTGTGGAATACAGCAGGGGTCAGTGCTGGATGCTGTACTCCAGGGTATGTTTCAGAGCTAGTTTAGGGAAAAGAGAACAGGATCATTTTTTTAATGATGGCACAAAGATGGGTGCAGCAGTGGAGGACGAGGGAAGAGTCTCGGAAAGGATTAGAAAGACTGATTAAGTGGGAAGAAAGGTGATGGCTTAGGATCAGTGCAAAAAATGCAGAGTGCTGCAGTGGGCCAGAACAACACCTGTATCAAATATTAGCTTTGGGTAGTAAAACCAATAGTATCCTCATGTCCTCAGTTCAGAAAAGGATCTGGGGATGGTGGTGATCACACCTAGATTTGACCACTAGCAGAAAATTGTGAGGGCAATGGCAGCAATAAACTGTGGTGTATACCCAAGTGAGTAGACTTCAGAAAAGAAAGGTAAAGTTTCCGCTCTACTGGGTCTTATTCAGGCCATATCTTGAGAATGGAGCACAGTTCGTACAAGAAGAGGAGCATGTGGATGCTATGAAGAGTTCAAACGAGTGCCACAAGAAATTTGCAAGCATTGATGGGCAAAGTTATTACTGGAAGCTAGAGGAGGTGGAGCTATTTTCACTAAGTACAAAACATGATGGGGATGGACACTATACGGAAAACAAGATTTATGGCAGGGAGGTGTGAAAGGAGAGAGGGTGAGAAAGAGTTGCAAGCAGTAGATTGTAAGAAACTGAGATCTTTCTGGATATCCAAAAGTACTGCTTTACAGAGAGAGGGCTGTGGAGTCGAAGTATAGACAACAGGCATGGTTGGTGGGCATGGAATATAGAGGCATTCATATGCTTTTTAGACTTTTACAGAAAGGGGAAGATAGAGATGGAGGGGAAGAGAATTAGTGGGCAGATCAGAAAGGTTTAATGTGTAGTCTCCTGCTAAGCAGACATAATAGAATGCCAAGTAATAAAGAAAGCTGTAGACATAGCTGTACATTACATACCTATACCTACATATCATTAACTTCATGTTAGAAAAGGAAATTTTTCACCCAGTTTAATATTTAACATTGTTTTAAAAAATATTAATTGTACTCGAACTATTATCTTATTATTGCAGATACTGCCTTTAAATGCTGTGATTTATCATGTTACTCTATGATTTTTGTTTAACTATGAGTTTGCTGTTTATTATATATTGTCACTCTTCTTGCAGTCTGTTATTTCCTGAAATTATAACAACTCGTGTTTACTCATAAATTTATAATCATATAAATGTATATATAACTTTCCTGCCCGGACCTCCATTGAAAATGAGCTCCTCTTGAAGGTCTATATTAGTAGTTCGAACACACAGTTGTCCGAATGCCGTAACATCGAACTGGGAAGTTTGAAATGTCAAAATAGCGAAGCCACGGAACACCAAATTTTTTCCCAGGGAAAAAATTTGGTGGGACATTTCCACAACTTTGCTATTTCCTCCACTCTGGTGCAATCTCGGAGTTGGTATATTTAAGTAGGAGGGTGTGGTGGGCTGGGAACAGTTGGCAGTGTACGTGTGATTTTTGGTTTTGTACTGGAACAGCGATTTTTTTCCCCTGGGAAAAAAATCGCTGTTCTGTGTGTTTGAAATGATTGCATTTCAAACTTCCAGGTTTGACATTTATGTAGTCAAACTTATTGCAGTTCGAGTATGTGATATAGACCCCTTCTTGGTCCAATGGACTTCCCGGTAAACAAACTGTAAATAAATATATACATACATATCAAGGAATGAAAGTGGCCTTCAAGTATTTTTTCATAGAAGCTGCATATTCATTTTTTTTCTTGCTTGTTCTGCAAAGCTGACTGTAGGTGAGCTTTCCTGGGCAGTGAAGTTACATTTTCATTTTTTTAACATAGATACACACTCCTGACTGTGTATCTGTGTAGATAAGATAACGAGCTGGTGCCAGTTCATAGAATTACTTGGGCATTTGCTACGTTATCATGTTAAGAAATGTACATTTTCTCACTCGAGTTTCTTTACATCTAAATACTTCAACATGCACACAATCATACACAATGACAACAGGGAATACATGTATAGAAAAGGATGTCATGGTGCTGCTGTTTTCTGAGTCAGTTCCCATCTGGGGTGTCTTTGCTGAGTTTGCATGTTCTCCATGTGGCTGCATGGGTTTATGCTTGGTGCTCTCATTTGGTTTCTTTCTGCATTCCAAGGATGTGCTAGTAGTTAAACTGATGATCCTTAAATTTAGGTGTGTGTGTGTGTATTTTACAATGGACTATCATCCCGGCCAGAAGTTTTTCCTCTACCTTATGCTGATTGGTTACCAGGATAAGCGGGTGGAAAATTAATGAATGAGTGATCGATGGCCGACTACCCTGATAATTATTACAATGTTAAACAGTACAGTTGTACAAGATACTCACTGTAATGGTACATTTGTAGTGGAAATCATTTTGGCAGTAAGGCTGTTATGTACCATCCTTCTGCAGAATTTATGTTAGGAGTTTGACTAAAATTTAGATTTGGATTTGCGTTTTATGTTTAATTTGTTCTTTTTTTTTTTTTCATTCATCATCAGCCTCCTTTTTCCCATTTTTCTGCTTGGGGTAGGTGTGTTGTGTCAAGTGCTGCCATTTTTCATGATTCAGTGGTACTTTCTTCATCATTCATGCTTGCCTCCTCAGTTTCTCTCTCCTCCTTCACCAAATCATCTTTTTTCTGCACGTGTGGCTAAACTACTGTAATCCATTCTCCTTGCCCTTCTCTGCAATTGGAGCTACTTTGGCTTCTGCTTTGATGTCGTCCTTTCTTTGTCTTTGTGCATCCTACCACTCATATCTGACATTGTCAATAGCCTCTTCAACTGCTCTTCCTTTACTGTCCATGTTTTTGGGCTAACTCTGGAACCTACCCAGTTTGGATTTGTAAAAGGCAGATTATGTCTCCTAAACCTGATTGACTTCTTTGAAGCAGTCACCAAAGCCATAGATGAGGGTAAAATGGTTCACACAGCTTATCTAGATCTCGCCAAGGCTTTCAACACCATACACCCACTCTGGAATTATAGATAAGCTCACTAAACTAGGTATAAATCCCTATGTCACAAGATGGGTTGCCAGCTGGCTCATGGACAAGAACCCACACTGTGAAAGTAGCGGATTCCAAATCTGACTTCAGACCAGTGACAAGTGGAGTACCACAGGGTCCAGTCCTGGGTCCTCTCCTGTTTGGTATCTACTTCTCTGAAGTGGAGGCTAACACAGAAGGCCTTTGGCTAACAAAGTTTGGAGATGACTGCAAACTAGGAGCCATAATCAAAACTCCTAACGATGTGGATAAACTACAAAAGGGCCTCACTGAGACAGATACCTGGTGTCAAAGCCATGGCCTGAAGCTCAATGCCAAAAAGTGTATGGTCATCCCCTTTGGTAAAAACTCTGTACACATGAACTACCACATAGCTGGTAGTCTACTTAATGCCAAAAATGTGATGAGACCTTGAGACACAGGTGGACAGTAGTCTCTCCTTTGATAATCACATCGCCACAGTGGTCAGGAAATCCTTCTACGTGGCTCATCTCATCACAAAAGGATTCTCATCCAGAAAAAAAAGAGGTCATTGTTCCCCTCTACTCATCACTCATTAGACCCATTATAGAGTACAATGCCCCTTTTCGTATGTAACTCACAAGACATCTACAACAACTGGAAAGACCACAGAAATACCTCACAAAGAGGATTACTGGCCTCAAACAGATGCCCTACGCAGACAGTCTCAAAAAACTACAGCTTTACTCCATTGCATATCGCCTACTTGGGGGCGATCTCTGCCTAACCTAAAAAGCTATGTCAAGCCCAGAGCTGTTGGATATGCTCCACTTAAAGAAATCCCAATCCCTCTGAGCTACACGCTCTAGGGACCTAAACCTTGTCACCACAATAAACAGAACATGCTGGAGGGATAGATTCCTGTCCCAGAGACTTCCCACACTCTGGAACAGACTACCTATCTATGTCAAACAGAGCTCCTCATTAGCACTCTTCAAAAAAAATCTTGATGATTGGATGGGAAATGGGAAATTCACCCCAGGGATCACTTCTGTGGCTCTGCTCGACAGGGGCACAGGAAAATAATTTTCTTGGGTGGCAAAAACCAGGATACATTTTTTGGCTAGGCTTATATAGGCCCTAGGGCCAATAGTCTAGTACCTACCTATGAACCTATGTAGAAATACTGGTCGCACCACTGTTTTATTTAACAACTTACTTTTTAGTTTCTCTGGCACTGGTATTCTTCTGGTTCAGACTACACCTGAAACTAAGTGCCAGGTGGCTGCAGCATCTCTGATTATAGCTTTGACTTTCCCATTCAGACATCCCTTCTCCACTACCACATCTCCCACATACTTGAAGCTGCTAACCTGTTCCACGGTTTCCCTTCTAGCTCAGTTTTCAGCTTCTTCTGATTTCCTGTATTTGCTGCCATTACAGCTGCCTTGTCTGTACTCAGTTTCATCCTGCACATCCTCAGTTTTGCATTCCAGTCTCCTATATTTTGCAAAAGTTCCTGTTCAGTGTACTTGTAGTACTGTTTTGCCTGCATAAAGCATCATTTTTTGTTCTGTTCCCTCAGACTTGTTTGCTAAGGTAGTCCACAGAACTGTAGCAAGACCATTAGGTGCTCTGGGCAAATCCCTGAAGTGATACCTCTCAAAAGAAAGCCTTTCTGAAGTTGATGACAAAAAAAAATATTTCCTGAAACTAGAGCAGCCTGCTTTTGCATTAGCTTGCTTCAGTTAAATCACTGCATACTGAGTGCAGCAGCACTTCAGACATGACTGCAAATGCAAAGTTGGCATTCATTTAAGAAGCTGGTACTACATACTGCACCAACATCAACTTCCAGTCATGCCCCATGACAGCTTGCACTTGGGGCAACCACCCCCTTTTCCCCACCCTAATTATGGCTGTTGTAGTCCATTACCAGTATGAATAACAGTAGGTGTAGATTTGAATTCTGATGCACCCACACGCCCACAGGGATCCCCTCTGTGAGTCTGGGCACTGTACTTTAGATTTTTATCATAACTGTACTAATATAATGCAAGTGATTTCCTTACATATTTTCACAGTACATGGTTACTCTGTGTTTGCAGTTTCTTTTCATGGTTTTACTGTTTATTTTCCATGTGAATATCACAACAAGTACCTTATTAAAGATATAAGAATGGTGCTGATTATTTCTGCCTATTGAAAGGATATGCACCAGACTAACACCACAGGCATACCTCTCAGTCTTTGAGCATAAAAACTAGTAGCACTAGCATTTAAAATTATAGCACATGGTTCAAACAGGTGTGCTTTGTTGTTTTCATTATAGAAGGTTTGCAGGTAGAACAGCTCATATAATTAATGCTACTGAATCTTTATATAGTCATAGTTCAGTTATTTAATAATACTTGTTCCTTTAAGTAATCTGACTTTGAGGAACATCAGTATATTTTGGAGGATGAAGCCTAAATATGTGGAGCAGAAATCATAGCTTTGTGTATAAATCAGAGCAGCTGAGAGGTATGACTAAAGGAATGTGCACATGTGGCATACAAATGGAATGGGACTGCTATGTAAAGCTGTCCAGGTATGCTTCACAGAAAGGAGTATCCTTTTGTTATAGCTTAATGTCATAACTAATATTTTCTTGCAGATCTTCTGTCATGGCAAATGCCTCACGCAGCTGTACTTATTTATCTTAAGTTGTCTTAAGAAACCGAAAATTTACTTTGTGTCTTTCCCTGGTATGTACCTTGAAGGAATTTATTTATTTTACATTTGTTGACCGGGATTGTCTGACTGAGCTGAAGAGCCCTTTTTCAGCGGAGGCCCGCTCCAACATATTATACAATTTTCATTATAAATTAGCATTAAACAACAAAGTTATAGGATTATTACAAGGCATTAAGTAGCAATACAATGTTATACAGTGTCAATAATCAGGAGAATAGCATAACTGTTTCAAGATGTATAGAAAGAAATGTCATTAAGACGAGTGGTTACAAAAACACAGTTTTATCATGATGTAGTTGCATGAAGGCAAGACATTTACAATAGAATGTTTTTCTGAGGCAGGAATTTTGTTTGTTTTGCACCTTAACCTATTCAGCTTCCTTACTGCAAAGGTTAAAGCTGTTTGTCTAAATTCTTTGAAGGTTGACTCGAACATTTCACAAACTGGCTTGACATGTTCAGGTTAGATCTAGCAACGCAGCCACATAAAAGCTTGCACACCCACATACATTTTTTCTTTTATCTCACCATCTTGAGTTTTTTTCCAGTCAAGAAAGCAAAAGCATGTCATTATTTAGAAGTATGATGTTGGGAGTATTGTATCATTTAACACTTCTGTTAACACCGTGAAACATGTTACTGACATCAGCAAGGGCCTAAAAAATATTATTCAACCACCAGTAACAGATTCCGTCTGAGATTCACAAACGTGGTAAATGTGTGTACTGTTAGTGCTAGTGCATGCAGAAATACACTGAAAAGGCCTTTCCCGTTTTCAAAGTCAGCAGCTTAAGAGGGTAGCAGAAGGAGTATGTTACTGCATGCAAGATTGACAGCTGTCAAGTAGTACCTCTGCAAGTAAACTACACAGCAAGAATAGTATGGCTAATGCAATTCAAATGCACCTGTATAGCTGTCATCTGAAATTGCAACAGTACAGATACAGAGGTGCACTAATCAGACAGAAACCACTCTTCTTCTATGACAGTATAGCCTTTCAATGCTTGGGTAGGATAGGGTGAATGAAACGTCTTCCTCAAGCACTGTAGAAGGAGGTGCTTGTCTAGCCCTACAAGTCAGTGGTGAGATTGCTGTTAATGATTGCAAATGCAAAGCTGTCTCCAAGAGGAATTGGATACCATGGTAAATGACTGAAAAACTGCCTGCAGTGCTTGTGTGTGCTAGGAGCTAGTATAGCTCTTTGCTAGTTTCTGAAAGGATTGTTGCAAAGACTCAAAGATAGCAGAGAGCAATGTGAGCTGCCCTCACTGAGTACAATATACTCCACCCTACAGTGGCACGGAACAAAGCAGTAGTTTGTTATTCAAACAAGTGTATCTTGTTTGACTGCAGTTTGTATCCATCCATTATAGGTAGGCAAATGGTTTTGTGAAATTCAACAGTTCTGGTGGTTTATCTTGGCCATTTTAAGTCACTTTTCAGTTATTTCAGGCTATCAGTGAAATTATATTATCCTGAAGTAAAGTGGTTATTTTTTCAGAAAAAAAAATACTGTGGACGTGGTGGCATTCGTGTGAATCTTTGCCATGGTTTTCTGGTCTTAATGGCATTTTTCAGTTTTATACAAAAGATCTTGATTCCAGTACAGTGTCATGATCCACACTTTTGGTTAGACAGTTTTCTTATTCAGCAGTGTTAATGTTAGGAAACACCAACCTTTGAAGTAAACCAATAACTTTAATAACTTATAAAATGGCACCGTTTCAGAAAAGCAGCTAAAAGCTTCATCTCACTTTTCTAACCTTACACCACAGGCACACCAGATATATTGCACTATGGGTTTGCTTAGTTCTTAAAAATTCATCAATATATTTCATATCCACAGTATAGACACGTAAAAAGCTATGCACACTTTTTATCATCACACTATCTGTTTTATTAGGAGACAAATACATTTTTCCATTAGACTGGTTTATTATTCACCTCCAGCATGCACCTCTGTCATCTCAAATCTCTGATACTTTGTTGCTCCATTCATAAGTACTTGTGTCTCTGTTATACTGTGACACTCACTCTTGACAATCCAGAGTGACCTACATTTTCATAGATCATTCACTGAGATCCTATGCAAGTCTGCCAGACCCATCCCTACCTCCAACAAATGTTCCACAGAGATTTTCTAAGCCGCTATTTCACCCTTCAACTTTTAGTGAACGCTGCATTGTAGTCAGCATATTCTGTGCTGTAGAAGCTAAGACATCTGGTTCAACAATTACCTTCTGGTCTTGTGAGCCTAGCAATGAACTTGCACTGCTCACTAGCATGGCTCACAGTCAGGGGTGTGAGACCTATACTTGTGAACCTCACAGCTTCAAAACAAAGTACAATTGAAAAGAAGTAAAGTGAAACTCAAAACTTATTGCAATTCCATTAAAGCATTTTGTAGGATGGGTGGCATTACCCTGAACCAGTCAAGAGATATATAGATGTATACACACACTAACTATGACATTGCTGTACCCTGGAGTAGCAGGAACACTATGAGGGACTGCAGTCTTAGACTTTGTATATATTTATTTTAATGATCTGAGGATAGTAGTTGGAAGTCCTAACTCTTTCAACAGGAGCTTTGCTAGGACTACCACAGACTGGATCCTGTTATCAGTCAGTATGGCTACAACACAGCACTTGTAAGAAAAGTTAACTTTTTTCTTACAAGAAGAATCCAAGAATACTCACTGGTTTGTACCCAGACTGGAAAAAAAATTCCTTTACCGAGAGAAGCAAAGTATGGGAATCACATAAATATCTAAATTTATATTAAGCCTGTGCACACTGTTCTCTTGGAACTGAATACAAACACCACACAAATAAATTAATTGCTAATGATGCCACAGAATAAGTACACAGGTCAAGAGAATACAAGTTAAGCAGGCAAGGGTTCAAATCCACTGATGTATACATTGCAGAGGTGTGAAAAGCAATTGCTTACATGCAGTGATGACTTATGAACTGATGTGAAGTATTTGCCCCCTTCAGCATGTACCTATCCAAACATCTGACTCTGTTTGAACACCCACAACACTTTCTTGCTAAGAAAATCAAAGGCCTAAATCATAAAAAACAATCTGGACTGTCTGAAAACCTTGCACTCTTGTCAGTGTCATACAGTCTACTGTCCTACAGAGCCTCAACAGATCCTATCCTGTCAGACCATCTGCACATTTGCAAGTCCAGTGGGGCATAAACACTCTCTCAGAGGACATCTGAATGTCCTTTGTATTATAAATTGGAGGAATATATATGTATCACAGAGATCTTTTGCAAATAAATACATTGAAGGAATATATATGTATCACAATGAATCCATACATTATGAATTGTCTTTCTCTCACCTTAAAGCTAATTTAAATGTAATCTAGATGAATGGATAGGTCATCACAAATTCATCCCTGGTTTCCCACCCTTTCCCTAAGTGATGGAGGCTAAATGCAAATGTTCTGCTTAATTCTGGGTTATTTGTACTTAAAACAAAATATAAGGCTAAAAATTTAATGGGAATGTATGACTAGGCTTCTAAAGATTCTCATCCATCAGTAGCCTAGTAAGTACCTATGAAAAATGAACCTATAAAACCACAGCTGCTTTCTGAAGCTAAGCAGTACTTCTTACTTGGCAACCCATAATATTTTCCAAAAGGGGATTAAACAGCTTTCTGGGAGTGACAGCCCCAAGCCCCCAACATAATGAACAATAGGTTGCATCCACCCCTGGAACAGGGTCGATTATTGTTACCTTTTCTCTGACCATCTTCTTACTCCAGCAATCTCCCCACATATTGCATGACATAATGAACAAACGGGTTACATCCAACCCTGGAATAGGATTGATTATTGTTACCTTTTCTCTGACCGTCTTACTCCAGCAGTCTCCCCACATATTGCATGACATAATGAACAAACAGGTTACATCCACCCCTGGAATAGGATCGATTATTGTTACCTTTTCTCTGACCATCTTCTTACTCCAGCAGTCTCCCCACATATTGCATGCAGCTCCTTCTCACTGATTTCAAATTCATAATTTGTGATCCTCAGACTGTGAAGGAAGCAGGTTATTGGTTGAAGGATGCTTTGTCTTTTTTCTCTGCCAAAAAGCAATTTATAATGAAAAATAAGATGCAGGCATCACTGAGATAAATTCTAAGAACAGTATTGCAAGGTTCGATGCAGAATCCAACATGATGCATCCTGAAGAGATGAACAGCATAAATATATCACATGGATGGTGAAATAATTATGCCATATTTCATTTACGTATGGTAGGATAAGGATCATATTATAGCGAGTACATTCTGTGGTGAGGGAAAAATGTGTAGTTGTTCTTAAATACAGCTTTTAGTAACTACCATAAAATGCTACAGCCAGACAGATTAAAAAAAAAACTTTCTGAAACTGAGGCAAGAGTTGCTCATGGTTCATATGATAATAGAATTGTCAGTGAGACATGGTTTAGTCTACAAAATCCACCCTTGAGACTACAGGATTTTATAGGGTAACATAACTATCAGCTTCATTCATTTGGTGGGGGTTTCTCAATTTATTCGATATTTTGGTTCATCTGCTACTTAGAGTAGTAGTGAAGCTGAAATTTTGAGAGTCTACTATGTATTTTCAGTAAAAACACAGGTCGGACATAAATGGATTTTATTCGATTCCTGGTCTAAGAAGAGAATGATACTGTAATTTTACTTAAGATGTAACAGCCTCCAGAAAAAAAAAGTGAGAGCTTGCTTTAATGAAAAATCAAATACAACTGCAGGTGATCTGAAATTCCCCTATATCTGTTGAAATACTTAACAACACTAAGCGCATTTGATAGAGAAATTTTAGTCAGGGAGGGTTTAGCACTTTGCTGTACTCCCTAATAATCAGCTTGAAAGTTGATAGTTGTCTTATTTAATGGATTAGTAAAGGGCTTGAAAATATTTTGTGGTGTTTTAGAACTAGAAGGTCTATGTCCAAACCCAGGGTGGTTACTAAGGGTGTTACGAAAGGTTCAGACATACCTTCTTGTCAGCTGTGCTTGCAGCAAATCCGGTTTGAATGGCAAATTTGCTGACAGCACCAACCGTAGGTCTGTGTTGATATGGTTAGATGATCAGATAGCCTCAAAGCAATTTACAGCTATGTTATTTACCATGAATTAGATTTTATTTAACACTTACAAATGTAATATAATGCATTTTGATGAAAAAGAGAGGAATATTCATACTCGGTTGACAACTAACTTTTATCTAAATCCACCTAACTTAAAAGATATTTGAGTTATGGTGGATTAGAATCAGAATTTTGTAGCTATATAGCTCTCTGTGCAGTATCAGTAATGTATTAAATATGGAATGGAAAAAAATATTACTACAATCTTTAATGGGAACCCAATTATTTAGAAATGTAGGAATGTAAGACTGGCAAAAAAAAAAAAATATATATATATATATATATATATATATATATATATATACTAGTCTGAAAAATATATATATATTTTTAATTTTTTTAACGTTGTAATGTTTTGGTTTGTGACAATGTTTTTCTTTTTCATTCATGGTAGATTTTGTATTTTTTTTTATTTGATTGTTTTGTAATACCTGTAGCATGTTATACCACAAGCATATCATTTTCTGCTGGGATGGGGGTAACTGCAGCATGTCATTAAGAATTAGATGTATAAAACGGTTCCCTATTAGAAGACCGAAGACGCATTCTTTTGAATGCGTCTTGGTCGAACTCAAAAGCCTGAAACGGCAAAATATCGAAGTGGCTTTTAAGCGAATTATTTTCCTGGGAAAGAATTTGCTTGGCCGCTTCGTTACTTTGCCGATTTTGGCACTGTAGTGTGGTCTCGGAGTTGGTATATTTAAGTAGGGGGGGTGTGGGGGGAAAAGCCCCCACTTAATGTTTAAAGTGTTTTATTTAATTTGTTTTTTTTTTTTGTTGGAACAGCGATTTTTTTCCCTAGGAAAAAATTGCTGTTCTGACTGTTCGAAATTGTAAGCTTTCGCATACATAGGGTCGATTTAATCACCGTTCGCTTTTTTAAGCGTTCAGTGATCTAATATAAACCCTATAAAACTGGGGGTTTTGGTAGAGCAGGGTGATAGGCCCTTCCAGAAACTTAACTGTCACTGTAATTAGATACAGAGAGAAGCAGTTAATGTAAGCTGAGGGCAGAGATAAACGTTCAGTCGTCAAGAAGTCATGGAGTCAGGAGGACTCATGAAGAGGAGTCTGAATAGATCATTAGAGAGAGAGAGGTGTACCACTCATTCAAGAATCTGCATCTCAAGTGTTTGGAGTTAGGAGACCACATTTCCCTGTCGGAATGGTAAACTAGAGAGGAAAGGTCAGTTGGCATGAAAGATATTGCTGCAAAGTTTTATTTATTTATTACCTAAAACTTGTGGTTATATTTGTCAGTAGTTGCTAAAAAACCTCTGCTGAACAAGACAGGAGAAGGAGACTTGTTTATTGAACATTGTTTTGTATCCAAAGTACTGTTAATTCAAGTTTGCTACAGTTTTTTCTGAGACATTTTGTCATCTAATCCATTCAACATCCAAGACAAAAATAAATAAATAAACCTCATGTATACCAGAGGTATGTTGAAAGATTGTTTCCTGAATTTTGTTTTAGTGATAATATACCCATACAGTTACTGGAGAATTATTGAGAGAGACTTTACTTCATTTTCATTGTTTTGGAAGTTACTGTTATCCACTGGGAGAACTGTGATTTGTTTTATGTTACAACTGCTCACTAGTGTAAGACCGGAGAGAGAGATACAGAGAGAAAACATTTTTCCCCGTTTTACTTCGTTGCAACTGCTTGCTAGTATGAGACATGAGAAAGAACTAGAGAAATTGAAAACTGTTACCTCTCGCAACCAGTTGTTAGTATGAGACCTGAAAAAGAATGAGAGAACTGTTTGTTGAAAGCCCTCGCTAGTGTGAGAAATGAGAGAAAGCTGTTACCTCTTTTACTTTACTATAGCCACTTGGTTATCTGGGATCCAGGAGGTAAAGAACCATTACAAGGTTATACAACAGTCAGCACTGGCAAACTCAGTAAATTTTAAAGTTATTTTGTTTTTAGTTTGCTAGCACAGTGGCTTAATTTTCTGAGACCAAGAAACCAAACAAAATAACTTTTGGTGACCGCAGAAGTAGTAGTCCATAATAAACGGTCAGTCATTTATTTTTTGTTTTCACCTTTTGCTTTTTTGTGAATTTATGTTTTCCTTCTGAGCTCTTCTTTTAATAAATGTTATTTTATAAAAACTTCAAAGTATTACCTGCCTGTTTTTGTTAAATAACAGTTAATGGCCACAGGTGAAAGGATTAAAGAGGTCCCAGCCCCTGTTACAAAAAAGCAGACACTTTAGAAAAGTAGACTGGGTTTGTGATGGTGAAGTATATAACAAAGATGCTTTACAGCTGCTCAGTGGTTGGGTGGGCTGGGATAAATGCTAATGTCATGATAGCATTACTATTGCCATAAAAAAAAAAAAAACGAACCACTAATACATTTGCCGTCGTACCTTTATATGTTATTAAAAAAAAAACTAATTCTGATGTAGCCAGCCAAGCAATTACAGAAAAAGGCTAATCGATCCAAGGGGAGGGGGGGGGGGTATGTTAATAAAAAATATCTGTTTCATATAGGTTGGACATTCAGTGTCATAGTATAGGAAAACATCACATCAGGTTTTCTACTTACTGCTGGGTCTATATTACAATGTCGAAGTAAAACAAGTTTGAACTTTGTAATATTGAACCCTAAAGTCTGAAAGTTGAAAACAGCGAAACCACGGAACATCGACTTTTTACCCAGGGGAATAAAATCGGTGGGCCATTTTCAGGGCTTTGCTATTTCCTCCACTGTGGTACAATCTCAGAATTGGTATATTTAAGTAGGGGGTGTGGGGGTGAAGCCCCCCACTTTAGTTTAAGGTCAAGTTCTTTTTTTTTTTTTTTTTTTTCTCGTCACAGAACAGCGATTTTTTTTCCCTGGGAAAAAAATCGCTGTTCTGTGTTTTCGGTTTTGTTGGGTTTCGGACTTTAGGGTTTGATATTGCAACGATTGAACTTTTGTTAGTTCGACGTTGTGATATAGACCCCTTACTGCCCCCTCTGTCCATCCTTACCAATGTGCGCCAACCCTAACCTTAACTCTTTTTATTTAAACTGTGGGTGGAGCTGAAAATCCATGCTTTTATTTAAACTAAAACAAAGAGTAAAAATGTCACACAGATAACCAACTGGTTAAAAAGCACAAAAAGAAAAATCATGACTGTTTCTTTCACTTTCATTTTTAAGTCTATTTATGGAAACTTCAGGCCATTAAAGCCAAACCCCTCTAGCTGTGGACATGCAAGTTTCTGCCTTCTTATGACATCATAATTTTTTCTTTTTGTGTTTTTTAACCAGTTGGTTATCTGTGTGACCCTTTTACTCTCTGTTTTAGTTTGTTAGTTGGGATATTTTGTAGACACCCTAATGTTTATGGATATCAGCTGGGTATGACAACCCTGTGTTTCCAAAGGTCAAACATTCCTCTTATGCTGTGCTGATGATGTCATAAGGCAGAAACATGCATGTCCACAGCTAGATGGGTTTGGCTTTCATGGCCTGAAGTTGTCCATAAATAGACTTAAAAATGAAAGTGAAAGAAAAAGTCATGGACATTCAGATTTGCCATTTAGCTGAAACACCTGATATCCTTAAGGGGTGATTTGCATACATCCCATGAGGCCTCTGAAGAAAGAGGTTTAAGGTATCACACAGTTAGAAATCTAGCCATGCTTTTATTTAAGCAAGTCAAGTCAAGATTAGTACATTGACATCATCCTTAAGTTGCTAGAGTTTATAGTTTTGCTTTTTGCCGTGACCAAACATATCTGCATTCATCTAAATAGTTGCTCATTTACTGTTCCCTTCTTTTCATGAGATGCATATCTATCAAATCAGTTACTATGAATGCTGCTAGGTACAAAATAATAATAAAAGTAAAAAAAAGGTGTGTTAATATAGAGGCAAAGTCAAGTTCATAAAGAAGGAGGAAAGCTTACAAAATGTTTTTAATAGTCACCAAAATATGATGGCAGGACAAAAATAACAGTGATGCACTGTAAGTGGATTAAGGCATCAAGGTAACCGCTCCCTTTACCCCACACCAAAAAAAAGATAAGAAAACTTGAAGTGTGTGCAATACAAGGGAGAAATATCTTTTTGGTTTTCTTGGGACACTGTAAGTTATTAAACTTCACTTGAGAAGTTCCTGGATCCAGTAGTCAAAAATAACAGTGATGCACTGTAAGTGGATTAAGGCATCAAGGTAACCGCTCCCTTCACCCCACACCAAAAAAAAGATAAGAAAACTTGAAGTGTGTTCAATACAAGGGAGAAATATCTTTTTGGTTTTCTTGGGACACTGTAAGTTATTAAACTTCACTTGAGAAGTTCCTGGATCCAGTAGTCCCTGAGGGTTTAGTCCAAGTTCCAGTATTCATTCTGATATTACAGTTTAATTAATCTGGCACAGAGCTTGTATTAGTCAACAGCTCTGACTGAATAAACCTATTAGTGTCATGCCCTTTACCCCAGGCACCTAGTTATTCATTTAAATAGTTATTTCCTCTTAAGTTTCATAACACTTAAAACCACGCAGTTTAAAAACACTGGGTGAGACTCCTAAACATAATGCATAGTGTGTTAGTATAGTGCACAACTGAGATAGCATTCCAAAACCTTTTAAAGTTCAGAAATGGTCATGCACAGGATGAGAACATAAGAGTACTTGGCCCCGCAAATGTGGTTATATGTGCATGGAAATGAGTATTTATTTATTGTATTTTATTTTACATTTGTTGACCAGGATAGTCTCACTGAATACTTGTCCATTTTCAGCAGAGGCCCAGAGAGAAAAGCTTCATACATACATACAGAAAAACTGTTACATTAATCAAGTTAAATCTCTGTTACAGATAACAATACATAGGATAAAAGTCATTCATTCTCTCATATATAAATCTAATTTGTTATAGAGTAACAATTAGGAAGCAATTTAGGGGTGGCCAAAAGACCTCTTTAGCACATGTGTTTATATTGCCAGAGTTAGTCAGGATTAGAGCAAGGACATAGCCATTGCCTTTTAAAGTACTGTTTTAGATTTTTTTGAATTGGGTTTGAACGGGTTCTGAAGTAAGCTCAGCAGGAAGTCAGTTCCATATTTTACCACTAGAGCTGGCATATAGAGAGTCTCCAGATGAGTTGTTGCTTTTGAGGGTTTGGACTAGTAATTTCTTGGATGAGCAAAGTGCCTTGAGGTCGCTGTAATGTGTTTTCGGGTTGGTAGAGAATTGTATGTGCTACTTTTAGCTGATTGTACTGAAGTTGGATAGGCAATTCTAGCCACCCTAGATTCTTTAGGTTCAGACAGTGGTGTGTTCTGTATGCTGCTCCAGTGGCAAATCTAGCAATATGACTAAAGCAGCTAGATAGTTTATTAAGGTCAGACTTACTCAAGTTCATGAAGAGAGGGGGTGCATAAAGGAGGATAGAAAGTAGATGTGTACAGGCAATTACCGTCCTAGCTAGTGGAGTGTGGAAAGGTTTGCTCTTGCATAGTGAGCCAAGTTTTTTTTCATTAACTTTTTTAATAGTTTGATTAATATGTATATCAAACTTAAGGTTACCAACTGCTACACCTAAGAGCTTGGTGCAAGGATCTGGGACAATGACAGTGTCATTGTTAGATTTTATAGTAAAGGTTGGAGTGGAGGCTTTACGAGTGGGGGAGAAAAGCAGTAGCTTTGTTTGGTTAGGATTTAATAGGAGATGTCTATTACAGAGCCAATTTTCCACAGTATTAAAAACAATTTGGGATAGAGTCTGCAGACTTAAAGGGAGGTGGCAGAGCAAATCAAAGTTGCATCATCTGCATATTGAATGCAGGTGGCTGTTGGGATGACTGTGTACAGGTCATTAATAAAGATAGAAAATAATAGGGGTCCTAATATAGAGCCCTGTGGGGCCCTGAGGGTGATAAGTAGAAGGGAAGATAGTTTGTTCTGCCATAGTACAGCCTGTTGTCTACCACTCGGATAAGATTTGAACCAGTGGATAGCCTGGACATCCAGCGGAATAGTTTTAAGTGTGTGTATGAGTAGTTGGTGATTGACCACTTCGAAGGCTTTGGAGAGAGCAAGAAAGAGGGCAGAAGAAAGCTTATTGTTGTTTCAGTTTTGATTAGTTTGATTAATAACAGAGAAGGAGAGGAGGGACATGGTTGTACTGTGGAACAGTCTGAAACCATGCTGCGAGTTAGCCAGGAGATTGTGCTGAATGAGCTGGCTTAGGAGTTGTTTATGGATGCACTTCTCCACAATTTTAGCCAGGGGTGACAAAATAGCTGTAGGTGTGTAATATGACCTACATATACTGTGTGTGTGTGTGTGTGTGTGTGTGTGTGTGTGAGAGATGGCATAAAATGTACAGTGGTATTTGTAAAGGGCTGTCACATATCAAGATGTGGCATTCGGCAATCCATGTAGTACTCCTAGTACAGCGATAACTGTGTGACAAGATTCACAAAGATGGTTTGCACTCTCGTAGTTGATGCCTAAGAAACAACAGTGACACATTATACTTGAGTGGTGTGAACGGGAGTGGTTCCAGATGTATTTAGAGTTCGCTTACCAGCAGTGGCAGCTGGTGACTTCAAATCAAAGGGAGGCTGCAGGAGACAGCTGAATGGGTGGGGTCAATGGGAAGGGGTGCGGCCAACCAGAAAGGGGAGGAGCTATGCTTAAAACCACAAAAACTAAATATACTGCCCTGGGTGCCAAACCGTCATTATGAGAGTCCAATCAAGACAAAATGAAGTGTAGAAGAATAACAATATTTCAATGCATTGACTGCATGACAGCTTAATATCTAGATGGAAACAAAAAAGGTTGTGAGGCATGAAAAAATAAATTACTTTTTTTTAAATACATTAATGGAATGCCAGTCAAAATCAAGTATAAGAAAAACAAGCAGCACTCAATTCAAACCACTTCTTGCACTGCAGTTATAATTATAATTTATATTCAGCTTTATTAAAGTACCAAGTAACATGCTGAAAGTAGAAATCTCTGATGCCCCCACTTGTAAAAATGCTCCTTATCCAAAAAAAGACCTGCTGCCTGACATCTACTTGTTTCATGGGGAAAACATGATCAAAGTAAAAAATGAAAAGCAAACAAGAAATAAGCTCAAGATGCATTCCTTAAAAGGATTACTGTACAGGTTATGGACCACACGATTGGCATTCTGTTTACGGGTAAAGCCTGCAGAGATGACTGGAAGTCTCCAAGTGTAATGAGACTCTTAAAATAATGTAATCCTGTCCTTTATTACAAATACTGGCATATGCATTTCAATACCCAAGGCTTATACATTATCTAGTTAAGTATTCTCTACATGGCAACAGAAAGGCTTTCAATGTTGGCAATTCTTTAACAGTATGCTTATTAAAGCTTACTTGCATCTTGCAATCTCAACCAAGCTTACCTGATGGTCATTGAAGTATTGCTACTTAAACACAGAGCAACAGGCACTTTGAGTAATAAGCATAAATCAACAGTACAAAAAATATGACAGAAACCAGACCATTCTGTAAAAATCAAGGACAGATGAAAAGCCACTCTAGTACTTGTGTCTACCTTGGATGGGGGGGGATACTCTGCACATTTACACTGCATAACTACTCCTTGCCTTGCTTCGACACATCGAGTCACTACATGGGGGAGTGGGGTGCAACAAGTATGTCACAGTTTGAAATGTCTCTGGCTGACTTGTGATGGCTCTGACACATTTGTCATATCTCTCAACCTCAGAGCAAGAAATCTGGACAAAGCCATACAAATAAATGGGACAAAGGCCCAAAAATAAGGACAATTTTTAAAATATTGCTCTTATAAACTTAGAAAGATAATAGAGGTCTTGCATTAGTATGAATTTTCTGAATGGTATGAAATCTGAAACTCAAATGTCTGTCATTAATTTCTAACTTCAGTCTTTAATGATTTGTCACTAATTTGCCAAAAAAACACAATTTTATGAAAAATGGACCAAAAATGTGTTGTAAAAATATAAAATAGCAACACAATACAGCTGGGAACCTGTCAAAGAAGGGACACTTAGTACTGCTAACTTGAGCAGCTGACAAAATAAAAGAATCTACATGCATTTCTGAAATAAAACTAGGCAAGATCAGCAAGAGTGATTCAGAATGGACATTTTTTTTAAACAGAATTTTATCTACCTTTTATCTACTTTACAAATATTATAGAGGGTGCTTGAGGGCATCCTGTACCTCTGCACCTAATGGTCCTTATGGCTATAACTGATTTGGCCACTGCCACATTCAAGAAGCCACCTTGAATGTCATTTGAATGATACAGGCTGCAGTGAGGTTTATTCATCAGAATCTTCTTCAGTGCTTGGAGCCCCAGCAGGAGCATCCATTATGAGGGCCCTGACACAGGCTATTAGAACTGCAGTGGCACCTGACATTGCTCTACACCCGTCAGGTATAATAGGTACCATAGGTGCCAGACAATCTGCAATCCATGCCCCGAAACAAATGATGCCCATACCTTTGTCAGTCAGCAAGAGTATCATTCTATAAATCTGCAAGTGGTATATGATCTGTGCAAGATGGGGATATCTGACATCCTGGGATTATCCATAGCACCTATGTTTGGCAATCTAGTGACCTTTAGCATGACCTTGAGACAACACATTCCCTCACAGTTGTTTTTTTGGTGATGACAGCTATTCCCTTCCAATACTGAGCCTTAAATGTCTTTTGTTGAGGCATGTAACAAAGCCTGCAGGTAAGGTTGAAATATCACTGAATGTATTTTTGCTTATCTGGAGATATGGTATTGTTTGGATGATGCTGGAGGTGCCTTACAATTCAAACTTGGTAAGGCAAGCCTCTCCTGGAACAACCTAGTATCATCATCTACTGCAGCTCCATTGGAACCACCAGACATTCCAGAATATGGTAATGAGATGCTCTCCCTGGGGAATCACAGGCAGAAGCCTCAGTAAACCTGGGGCTGATAAAGAACACATTGATTCAGCAAGTATTCCTGTAAGAAACATGCTGTAAGAAAAAAAATGTATGCCGTTTTTGATTTGCTATTTAGTGTAAATAATAGCAAAACTGGCAGGTTCAGTTACATTCTGAAGAATAAACCTAACTGAAACTTGTGACATTCTAATGCCATAAAATAATTATGTCACAAGCAAAACGAACAAGTATCCAGTGCTACCCAAACACATTCTGGCAAACACTTGGTAGGACAGGTCTACCACAGCGTAAAACTCCTCACATAGCATTCAGTAGTGTCAATACTTTGGATGACGTCAACACCTATTGGCTGCTGGCTACCAAAGTAACATGCCCATATTAAACTCTGTTAAGGAGTTCCCACCTGTCTGTTATGTCAGTTAGTTAATAGGATTTATACCCTCAAAAGCAACTCCCATTACCTGTTGGCAATGATAACTTAATAGCAGGTGAACTTCTGCATGACTGTGGTGGGGGTGTGATGATACTAAGAAGTGTTGATGCTGGTATGACTCTGGGGTGCCATAGTGTAACAAACCGCTACAGCCTCTGGTTTTGTAGCATTGCTGCCTATATTTGCCCTAGCTTGTGAATAGCCTTTCCGAGTCCACACATCTTGTGGCCCAAACTTAATGTATTATTGTTGTTTCTTTAGAACTGCTGCAGCAGGGCATACTCGTGTGCCATATGCATGTCTTGCATCAAGACAGTACAGTGACCTCAAACACTCCCCCAACAGATGACAGCTGGCAAGTAGCTGCTAAGCCCCTTCCCTTTTGACCTTTTAACATTTGGGCTGTTTTGTGAGCATAAAACACTGCCTTGTATGTAGTAGCTCTCCTCCTCTCCTCCTGCTTCATCTGATAAGCTACAAAAATGCATTACTTCAGAAAACATTTGAAAAGTGTCACAGATGACAGACATGCCTCTCAACTTTCCAGATTTTTGCTTCGTATTGTTGATCTGTTACTCAAAATGTTGTGGTTTTCTGGCAAATCACTGAGGATTGAAATAAATAATGACATATATTTGTTTCATACTTCATATCCTTCAGACAATGCATGCTAACACAAATCCTGTTATTCTAGCAACTTTCTAAGTTTAAAGACTAATATTTAAAATATGACCCTTTGGCCAGATTTATTGTACTAAGACATTGAGAGGTATGATCACAGATGATGACTTTCGCTACAAGTAGAAGTGCAGCATAACTACAGTAGTGGAAGGGGATGTTAAAGAACAACTGGGCAGGAAGAAATAGTTTGGACATCTGAGAAAGGAGACGGAGTTACTAGATTAGATGATTCCAGTATTTTTGCTACTACTGCAGAGAATAGTGAGAAAAGATCCTAAAATGCAAAGAAGAAAAGGCTAATAGTTTGGGGATGTACTACTCAGGATGGAAAGGAACTTTATGGGGATCTTGTAAAGAAGGGCCATGAAGATACCTCAAATGTAGAAGGCCTGATACTCTGGCTCGATTTTGTTGTGCTGTACTGATGTTCAAATGCTTGACAGTGAGTTTGTTTACAGTACCAACCCACATAACTGCCAGAAAGCATAGCAGTAATTCTTTGTAATATACAGTGTTTTGCAGGGGAGTGCCCTGTGCTCCATGACACCCTTGATGTGTGAGATGTACCTTCACCCCTTTTCTTTAAATATACTACCTCTGAGGCCACACCAATTTAGACAAAAAGGAGTGTGTCCCATTACTTGGCTGTGGATTACTAGAACAATAGCACAGTGGTTACATCTAACAGTGGCATTAGTGAATCTGTGTCCCATTCTCTTTATGGAGGACAACTACCAGGGTTTGCATATAGACGTTTGGGGTCTATATAACTAACTAACTAATAGGCATGTAACTCCAAAAAGTATGCAAGAGAGTTGATATGCATTCCATGTCTTCAGCCATTGGCCATCTTACCAACAGTGAGTGTTCTTCTATGCCAAAGGCTATGGAGAGACTCAGAAATATGGGTGTTATGGATTTACCTTGGTCAAGGATAGCAACGAGATACGATCCCAGGGCTGTGAACAAGAAGGTACGATCCCAGGGCTGTGAACAACGAGGTACGATCCCAGGGCTGTGAACAACGAGATACGATCCCAGGGCTGTGAACAACGAGATACGATCCCAGGGCTGTGAACAACGAGATACGATCCCAGGGCTGTGAACAACGAGATACGATCCCAGGGCTGTGAACAACGAGATACGATCCCAGGGCTGTGAACAACGAGATATGATCCCAGGGCTGTCAACTTCTCTAAAGCTATGCAGTATTTTTTGCTTTTCTAAGAAGTGGGTTAATTGATCACTGTCAGTTGGTTTTGGGCATAATACAGGAAGCTGCAGATACTGATCAGTCCTTAATTTTCTGTTTTCGAGTTGCTGCTAACCCTGAATATGGCAAGGACTTTACTTCTTTTCTAGATACCTGGGACCACGTTTTCTTGCATGCTTCTGTTTGGCTTTGTGACAGAAATGTGAGGCATTACCAACTGACACTAGGCAATGACTAATTTAAACAGCAAAAAATTAAAACTTGGTGCAATACTTTTAAAACATTTTTGCTGGGGATGGGTGTACCGCACATATCCTTGCTGCTTTTATGTATCAAGTCTGTGAGTGTTGTATTTTGGAATAAAGGAAATTTTCCAAGGTGTCTCACTTTTGATCTTGGTGTACATATTACTTCAATTGCAGTTTTGTGATCACACTTTTCAGTGTTGATTTGAACTGTTTTACATTTCCTAGCTGGAGCGCCTTCTGTCGCTTAGGATATGTATGATGACATGAGCTTAATATATGTGATGTAAGTGAACAACAATATGCATTGCCTTTACATTTTGATGGACAATGGCATTGTCTAGCACATACCAAAGATAGTTTCATAAATCCACACATTTTAATTTTATATTGTCTGTTATTTGTAGGGTTTATTTACCACTCTAAGAAGCTAGGATGGAGTTTGCCAGTGGTTATATCTATATTCCTGTAGCAGTGAATGACACACTTTTGTCTAAGCTATCAGGTAAGTTATATACAAATACACTGTGTTTTGTTCTTATGCATAAAATTGATGTAGAAGACATGGAGCTGATCTGCAGTATATACACAATGTTTTTTTCTTTTTAAATCCTACAACCACAACAATCAACCATGTTGTAATGAAGCATCAGCATGTGGGCTATATGCATAAACAGATTTAGAATTACCAGTAAATCCAGGCAGTATGTTTTGGGAGTAAATGAGTATTGAAAGAAGACCTATGCAGAGAAATGAAGGACATCCGACTTTACAGACAGTGACAGGAGATCTGGCTCACCATGTTGTCTAAGTGTATGTGTTTTAACACATAAGCTTAAACTTTAGTATGCCAAGCAGATCTTGGATGGTATCCAAGTTTTCCAGTTTCCCTGACTCCTGATGGAAGTGCCAAGTCTGTTACCCTACCCTTTCTTATTCATTTCTAATGCTGCCGTATGTCTGTCCCATACACTTCTGAATTCTCCTTCTGGTTCTGAACTCAGTGTTTGCGCATGATGGGAGTTCCTTAAGTTCAACTCTTATTTGTCTTTCAGAAGAGAACAATGTCCTCCCTTTATACTTCCGCTATATTCACTCAGTTTAGAAATAGTACCTTCTTACTGCTGAGCTATTTTTCTGAAGTATGCCAAGGTTTATGCCTCTCTAGATTCCTTTGAAGCACCTAAATATTTGTATTATACACACCTTTACATTATCTTCTGAGCATATTTTTTAAACTCCTTTTACTTTCTTCACTTGACTTCTGATGCAGACCTTTCACACTTTTAATTGCAAACAACTGTATTTTATGTCCTTTTGGAAACAGTCACCAGAATTTCCCATAATGCTGTAGTCATCTGTATACAGTGATGGTAACTTCCTGGATATTATTGGTAAAGCCTGTTGTTGTGTATCCCATTATTTTCCTTTTGTTGCTCAACTACAGTGTGTACAGAAAGTTTACTTCAGCTCTTTTTCTGTTTATGTTGATTGTATGTCTCGCACATTGTCAATGGTCTAGTGCACTTAGTGGTGAGCCCATGATTGGGGAGCAACACCTCTTCCAGAGATACCTGGCTTTTACCTTTCTGAGGGAATGAATGGCCATTTGATGAGGGTAGTGTCATATGGGAAACAAAAAATAGTTTTGAAATTTTGTAGTAGTAGTATGGTTGATTATGTTTATTTTAGCAAGCTAGATACAACCTCTTTTTGTACATTTAGAGAACTTCCATTTTGCAGTCATATCACATCATTACATTTGTCCTGTCATTGCTAGCACAGATAGGCACCCTGTAATAAATTAAATAAGTTGTAAAACAGTTTTCATTACTATAGTAGCCTGAGAGGATCCCCCAAAAACATTTGGATATGTGAAGTGAGTTGGTGCCTTTTGCCTGTAATGACTGAAATAGTGTTTCCACTTCGTGCAGGGCACAGAGTTAACAAGCTAGTTCTCATGGTTTTCAGTTTCTCACACATCAAAAGTCAAAGACTGCAATAATAAATATAATGAGACAGAGAAATTATGACAAGCTGTCTGTCACCACTTGTTTTGGGATTATACCATCTTTGTTTGTCATCTGTTTTCATGGGTTCAGATATGTGTAGCAGTAAAGTCAAGAGTGGGAGAGGGAATTTCCTTTTCCAGCAATGCTCATTGTCTGTTTTCTCAAATAGAGATTTATAAAAATCCTTAAACCATAAAAAATATCTGTCGGTTCCCTGGCAAGAAGCTTACCAAGAAAAAGTAAAACTAGTACACAGGCACACAAAGTTTCCGGTAAATGTAATTCTCAGTTCAACAAATTGCAATCACACATCAGTGAAACATAATTTAACTAGCAGATTATTCCAGTCTATTTTATTATTATTATTCAAGCCATCAGATGTCTGAACACATTATATACAAGATGGCTCAAGTTTTATGCCTGGTGTCTAATTTATACTATGATTATTACTATCACCTGACACCTGTACTTTTGCCAAGCACTTTAAGTGCTGGCGTGTCTACCACCCTTGTAAAATGCTACAGTGGTATACTCCAAAAGAGACTGACAGGCGTACAGGAAAGGTGTACTGCAGTGATGCAGTATGCTCCTTTGCATGTTACCCCACCTGAATGACTTCAGCAAGTCTGGTGTGTGGATGCGGATAATGTCTAAATACTCAGTGGACAGTGATAAAAGCAAACATATTTCCTGACTTGGATCTGGTAGGGAAACATTCCCCCCCTCTCTTCTTACACCACCCTTATGCCTCCTCTCATCTCCAAGTCAATCTTTCTAGTTAATTGACTTGCTCACACAATAGGCATAAGTCATACTTTTGTGACATTGCTTATCACCACTATTTCCAAATGCTGTTGTAACAATTATTAGTCTTGGAGCTGTGTATCTGAGGACCTGCTTAAGTGGTTCTTTCTGAAACAGTTGAACAACACATCCCTTGTTACTGTTAGCAGCTACAGTACAAGATGTTATATCCCACAGTTATTGGAAATGCCGCATACACTGACTGAAGTATAAACAGTTTGTATATCTATGAAGCTGAGCTTCCCAGTGATGCAATTTAAAGTTAAGTTGCGAGTTCCTTCTGTTTATGTTTTTATGAATAATCTGTTGTGCATTTATCCCATCTATTCCTGTCACTTGGATTCTGGATTATCTTTAGGAGTAGTTTGCAAAGAAAATCATGAGAGTTTGGGGAGTTTCAAATCATTTCTGATTTATTTTTAAAAATTCCATGTCAAGACCAAAGGGTAAAAAGGGCACACAGACAAACCATTCAGTAAAAACTGCAAGGAAAACCCAGACGTGCTAGTGTTTTAACCGTGAGATACCTTAAACCTGCTGTAGTGGAGGTCCATGGGATGTATACAAATGTTTCAGGGCATCGTGCTTCAGCTAAATGGCTTCTGAATGTCCATGACTTTTTTTTTTTTGTCAAGTCTTTGTTTAGATTCAGGCCAGTAAAGTCAAACCCCACTAGCTGTGGGCATGCATGCTTCAGTCTTTTTTAATGACCTCACCAGCAAAGCAAAAGTGGATACTGTGGTGATGAGGTCAATATAAAGGCCGAAACATGCATGTCCCCAGCTAGTGAAGTTTGACTTTATAGGCCTGAATGTAACCATAAAACCTTAAAAAGTGAAAAAAAAAACACATGGACATTGAGAAGCCATGTAGCTTAAAGACTTGATGTCCTGAAAGGATCATTTATATATATCCCATGAGAGATTCAAGGTATTACACAGTGAAAACTCTAGCATGAATGGGTTTTCCTTGTAGTTTTAACGGAACTATTTTTAAAAGTTTTCATATCCTGATTCTATGTGAAACAGTATGAGTGCTGAGCCATGATTTACAAAGCACATTGAAATCCTGCTGCACTAAATTGATTTCATTTGTATGTTGCTCTTGTTTCACTCAGGTTTGGACTTGCTGTTCTGATTATTTAATATTTTTTATCTACCCTTGTTTCTTTTGGGTTTGGACCAGGCAACAGATGAGTGACTTTGAGCTGATTGTTGATCAGTTTTGTCCTGCTGGTTGTGGTTGCTGTTTTTGGTTCGTTTGAGCAGAGGAATCGGGCAGGGGTGTCCTCTTTCCCTTTGTTATTTACATTATATTTAGAAAATAAGGGACTCAGAAATTCAAGGATACAATTGGTGTGGTAGTCAAGCTGGCTCTATTTGCAGATTATATTATTTTATACCTGAAAAAACAAATTTCAGTTTTGTGGAACATTTTGAAACAGTTTCAAATCTTTTTGGAATACAAAATTAATGAAGCTAAAACAACGACAATAGCTGTAAATTATGTACCCATACATGAATTAGTTCAGCAATATCCATATTTATGGGGACATGATAAAATGAAGTATTTAGGAATACCGATTAAAAAGGATTCTGGTTTGGCAGCTATGGATATGTGGAAGAGACTAAAAAGGTAATAAAAAAAATTGAGAAAATGGAAGTGCTGTTTATGGATAGCAAGATACAAGCTGTAAAAATGTTTAGTGTTTTTATTAGTTTTATACACAGGTCAGGCATATTTTTGTCAGCCAGAGGATAAGTTGTGGATAGCAATTAATAAAGAACTGAAGGATTTTATTTGGAAGGGAAAACAACAAAAGTCAAATGGGATAAGCTGATTCCTCCAACAGTACAAGGCTGTTTGGGTTACCCAGTTTGAAGAGGTATTTCAGAACTACACAGCTAATGCTCCTGTACAGAGCACAAACATAAATCTGTAATTTTAAAGTGGAAAGGGATGATGATGAAACTGAGGAAGCTCAAAAACCAAGGAGGGACTGGGATTTTGGATGCAGATCCTTAAGGAGAATAAAAATAACCATACAGAATTTTATATTCATAAAGCAGCAGAACGTTTCTAAGAATTAAGCCAGCACAGGAATGGAGAAATGAGATTCTGCCGATAGGATGAATGCAATTATAGATACGGGCAAATAGGCAAGAGTAGGCTAGAATTCATTGCATAAAACTGGCAAAAGAACCAAGGTAATGGGAACAATAATTAGAGAGGGAAAGGTAATAGAATGGGAAGAGACCAAGAATTTATTTGGACTGCAGGTCAGAGATTGCCTTCCCTATCAAAGATTGATATCAGAGTATAGGCAAAGAGAAAGAAATAGGGGATCCTAAGTGAAAGGCCAGCACTGGTAGAGTTTTTGCAGAATCTACAACAGAAGCTGCTGTTAAAGGAGTAATTAGTAGAACATATAAAATACTGCATGACAACTATAAGAATCAATCCGAGGAAGATGGAAAGGATTGGGAAGAGAGATTGGATAAGCAATTCACAAAGAAACAATGGGGGGGATATATGTATGTCTCCAAAATATGCAACAGTGTATACAAGATTTAGGATCTTGCTTGGAATTGTTTACATAGGTATTTTTATACCCCAAGTAGACTGCAAATAATTTGTATTCCGGTAGATAGTAAATGTTGGAGGTGTGATGGGGAAGAAATAGGTAATTGGGAACATATTTTACGAAGGTGTAGTGAGTTGGCAGAATTTAAAAATTCCATGCATACTGCTCTATTAGAAATACTTGGTGAGCAAATTGTTGTAACTAAGGAAATTATTTTTTGAGCTATGATACAGAATCGGAATTAGTAATAAACCATGACAAACCAGGAATAAACAAACACTCACCAAGACAGTACTGGGTTGCATTCAACTTAATTTGCCATTTTAATTTACAAAAGTTAAGATATTCATCAACAACCCTACCCTGCATATCCTTGTCTGTCTTAGTTATAATTAAAAATCCAAAAACATGATCTGTGTTGCAACTCAAATGTCTGTACAATGCATTAGTACTTTTTTGTTTCTTCATATCCTGTAAATGCTTGTATATGATTCTTTAGCATCCTAGAAGTCTGAAGATTGTATATTAGAGGACATGTTAATGCAGGGCCAAATTTGAGAGAGTGAGTTCTGTTTTATGGTTAATTCAAAACCTGCGGTAGCCAGTATTTTTGATATAACAAAAATTCATTCTAATATTGTCAACCCTCCCTTATGTCCAATAGTGGATGGTGCCAGATCTAAGACCTGTTTTATTGCTAAATTTTTAGATGTTTCCTTAAAGAATGGGTTGGATCAAATAGACCACATATGCAAGAATTCTTGGCATTTTTTGCACAAAATTGAGTAGAGTAGAATATGATAAACTGATTTTTGTTACCATTGATGTTCATAGCTTGTTTTCAGCGATTCCTCATCAAATGGGCTTTAATTTGGGGAACAACTGATAAAACATTTGCGTTTAGATAACTGGCACGTTAGTGCCATGACGACTCTAATGGAACTAGTATTGCAAAACTATTTTTTATTCTTTGAAGGACAATACTATAGGCAATCAACAGGTGTTGCTATGGGGGCGGCTTGCGCCCCCTTATTTGCAAATTACGTCATGGCCGAGTGGGAGGATTTATTTGTCTTTAACAGTGAATATCAAAATTGTTGGGTGGTCTATACCTGGAATTTGGATGACATATTTATTGTGTAGACAGACACCCTGATACATAGGAGCAATTTTTACAATACATTAACAACACAGTTGATTTTTTATTCTTTTCTAGTACTTGGGATGTAGAAAAAAATCAATTTTTTTGGATTGAATGTGGAAATTGTAAAGGACAAGGAAATTAATAGTTTTGTTTCTAACATACTACAAAAATACCTTTTTCCATTACCTAACTGCACTTTACCAGCTTGTATCCTATGCGTCAGAAGAATCTGTTGTGAAGGGCCAGCTGGTAAGAGTGGCCAGAATGGTTTCAGAATTCGATAAGTTTCAACATGAATGTGAATTTGTAATTAATATGTTTGTCAAAAGTGGCTACCTGATGGAAGTTTTGGAAAAGATCAAAAATGAAGTCATAATAGAGGCAAAATGGATATTTTCAAAATATACTCACTCGTACATCTGTTGAACATTTTCAGGGGGCAAATAATGACAGTTATTAGAGAAAAGGGAAAACTTTCATTTCCACCTATAATTTAGATAGTGGGAGTGTTTAGGGGTGATGCCAATCTTATCCAAAGGGTTGGGATGGAACCATCAGTAGTTTACAGGAAAGGTATGTCTTTTAAAAAACTGTTAGAAAGGACAGCGGTAGAAAAAAAGACATGTTCATCAGGGTATGAAAAAGTGTGGTGCTTGTGCATTTTGTTCAGTTATTTTATGTGGAAGTAATTTTACTGTGAGAAATGTTTTGTACAAGATAGAGGGCAAATATAATTGTTGTACAAAAAATGTTTGGCCCAATGTGTCATATCCTGCTTTCTATTTGGGGATGACTTCTAGGAGGCTAAAGAATCATATATATCAGCATTTACAGGATATCAAGAAACAAAGTACTAATGGATTGAATGAAAATTTGATTTTCAACACAGATCATGTTTTTGGATTTTTAATTATAACTAAGATAGACATGGATATACATGGTAGGGGTGTTGATGAACATCTTAACTTTTGTGAATTAAAATGGCAAATTAAGTTGAATGTAACAAATGGCAATTAAGCTGAATGTAACCCAGTACCCTGGATTAAATGAGGCAGTGTCCATCATCTCATGTTTAAAGTTGAAGCAATTGAGCATTAAGTGATTTTTTTTGATTAATAGGATGGGTGTGCGTTTTTTTTACTAACCTATTTTAACAGCAAAATGTTTTTGTGGTAATTGAGTTCTGAAGAAGTTCCTACTGGAATGAAAGTGCTTAACTCTTTGGATTGTTTGTGGCACTTTTAATAAAAGAAATGTTATGCAAGTTTTGGAGCATTTGGTACTTTGAGTTTCCTGGTATCCAGCACTGTCTTGGTGAGGTTTTTTTGAATTACAGAATCGGAATTGCCTAGAAATAGTAAGGCCTTACCAAGTCTAATTATGGTGGCTGCCAAAAAAAAGCAATTGCTAGAAGATAGAAATCAAAGTCTAAACCAACTATACTAGTAGCAGTGCATATAGTAACAGAGATAAAACAATTGGAAATGGGAACTTTAGAAAAAGGTAGGATCAAATTACATAGAAAGAAATGGGTATTTTGGGAACGATACATGTAGAGGATGAATGAGGTTTTAAAGAAGGCAGGATTTGAATGAGCTATGTAATGTCTGACAGTGATTGGTTAGATTATAAGTGGCGTATGATATTTGCAGCTAAAATTGTGTCAGTGTGGTTTGTTTTCATTTGTATAAATGCATGATTGCCTATATCATATGTGATGATTTAATAAAGATGTTTTATTGAAAAGAAAGATGTAACAGTTTCACTCTGCCTGTACCAGTGTTGGATTTGGTTGCTTGCTGTTCCCTTTTAGATAATTGACACCAGTCCACATCTAGCTTAATTTATGCCATACATACCTGAAGTTGCTTGTGTCAGCCTATCTGTGATGATCCTGTTCAGTCTTCCCATGATGGACATTAGTATAAAAGTCTCAGAATGACATGTTGTCATTACATAACTACCTTATAATGATGTCCATGGGTTGTTGGCACTAATACAAAAAATACTGTTGTGCTTATCTGTATTTAAGGAGTTTTGGGGTTTACTATGTATGCAAAGTGCTGTTTTATTTGTTTCCAGCCTTGTGTATTATATGCATTACTGTTTATACAAAAGGCCTTATGGATACTGTGTTATTTACTGTGTATATTTTCTAATTGTGTGCACTGGGTCACACTGTACCACTGTAAAACATTCCCATTCTGTATGTCTAGGTTTTTGGTTAATAAACACAAATAAGATAAAGTAAATAATTTCATGTAAGAACCAATAAAATGGTACATAGTAAATAATTTCATGTAAGAACCAATAAAATGGTACATATGTTGTTGAGCCTTTTTAGCTCTGGGTATATATGGCTATCATGTGATCAGAGCCAGATTATGGATAGATAGGCCTCTAGGCAGGGCACTGGACCAGGGCCCTCTTCTCCCCTTAATCATTACAGTATCCCATTACTTGGCTGTCTCTCCCCAATTATACCAAACACTGTTCAAACCTGTCAGTGTGCATACTGTTTTTTCTTTACTATTACAGTGCTTACAGAGATTTGATTTAAAGTCTTTATTTCAAATTTTATAGCAAAAACACTGATTGTTTTTTACTAAAGAAAACAGAAAGGGATTCACAAAGAAAACAGACTTAGCATGATCAGTGGCAAACTTTGTGTCCCTTCAAACTTGCATTTATTGAAACTACATCTAGTCAGTGGAGGATTATGTGTACATTTATATTTACAGATATTCTCCAAACCCAGCAGTTATAGCTAAATCGTTGACTACATCTTTCTCAGATATTTGTCAAAATTAATAAAAATAATAAAAAGTCACATATTTCAAATTTGTTTCTCACGAACATACAATAGCCAATGTATTTCAGCTTAATTCTCTCTCTCTTTCTGTCTCACATACACACCTACACAAACACACTAATCCTGCAAAGCCAGATTCGTTGACTGTTTAAAAATGACAAGGTAATAAGAGCATAAGGTACTTTCATCCACATAGAGACCCCCATCAGCAGTTATAACTTTGTTGACAGTGTATACCCATGATTGTTATGAAGACAATTACATGTACTTAATTGGTAGCTTTGGATGAACTGTACGAAGATCACTAGCATTATACAGTAAGGTCCAAATGGAGAGATTATAAAATCAGCAAGCAACGGAGAGTAGCATTGCTGGAACAGAATTCATCCTCAAGTCTTGGTGAGTACCTTCACGTGGAGGACCCTGTTTTTACAAAATCTCACACATGACTACACTTGTATATAGACTTATTTTATGTAGCATCTGTCATGGACAGAAGTAGGATAAATGTAAAAAAAGACAACTGGATGCACAAGTCCTAGGATAAAAAAGTGCCCAATCCTGGTAAGCAGACTAGTGCCTGGAATGGAAAAAAAATCACAATGTAGAATTCTCAAGACATGGAAACATTTCTGCAATGGGGTTAGGCCAGGCTCTGAGTAGGGATGGCCCTCCTGTTGTAGAAGGAAGTAGTAGTCCACAAAAACTGATGGGCCACAAAAGAGCCATAAAGATAATAGATGATGCAGAAATTATGTATTGTTACTATTATGCAAGAAACCCACAATTTCTAGATAGAAGATATTCAAAAAGATTAAAAGAGAAATTAAGAGAAAGGAAAATACTTGCACAAAGAAAAACTGTCAAAAGTTTCAAAGGCAAATGTGTGTTCATTAATACAACATATTTATGAAAAACTTTATATAGACCAAGAAACCTTGGATGGTTTAGAAAAATAAGCAACTGAGGAAGAGCAAAAATATAAAGAGCAAAACCCAGAGTTTTTTTTGCAAGGTATAAGAGAGAAACATGGACATGGGCAAGATAGAGAGATGTCGTAATGGTGCAATATTTATGTAAAGGAGAAAGCCAAACTAATTAATACATAAATGTAGCTCCAAAAGTGTTTGAAATACAGACAAAGTTACCCAGATATGGAAAATTTCACAATACAAGAAATAATATCACAAAGGGGAATCTAGAGCAGAAGATTAGTAAAGTGGAACTTAAACATGTAGAAGCTGAAGTTATGGAGTACCTGTGAAGTGAAGGATTTAGTGTAGAGTTATGTCACAGCATGATGATACGTGCCCCCAAAGTAAGGGGAAACAGGTGGAATGAGAGACATCTGAAGAAAAAAATATGGACATGAGCAAGAAAAAGAGATTTTATATGGTGCAGCATCCCTACAAAGGATAAAGTAAAACTAATCAATACAAAAAGGCACCACCAAAGATATTTAAAGAGAAATACAGGCAAAGGCATCCGAATATGGAAAATGTTATACTACAAAAAAAAGAAAACAAAGGGGAAAGTAGAAAAGAGGATTAGTAATGGAGTTGTTAAAGAAAAAATACTGAAGATTTGGATTACCTGTGAAGTGAAGGATTTAGTGTAGAAAATCCAACTCTGATAACTTCACACTGCAATAGAACAGTGAGTGTCCAAATTAAGGAAAAACAGGTGGAACGGGAAGCATTTGATCAGATGCTCTGGAGTCTTCAGTAGGAAACCAGTACAAAAGTTCAGTTGTAGTTGCACAGCAATGGAAAGAATAGGAAAATGTGGCAACTCTGTGCAGTCAATGTCGTGGAGTGATAGGCCAGTGAATTCCCATATGAAAGAGCAACAAATGACGCAGGATGCATCTGAAGAGAAAATGTCACATGAAGATATTCTGGAACTTTCTGTAGAATTCCCACAGGAAACAGAGAAAAAAGAATGTGCCCTCAGTTTAGAAGGAAAAGATGAAGGCGAAGAGTTGCTTGATTTTAATAGAGATGGATAGGCATATTAAGATCAATGAAAGAAATAGATTACAAAAAGTTTGTAAGACTCGAGATGTTAGAAGCCGTCATGGAAGTATTGTATAGAGAAAACTATAAAGCAATTAAGATATGAAGTGTCATTGTTAGAAGATTATAAAAGAGGGAACAGATCAACAAAAATACGTAGAAAGGTAGACATGATAAAAGCAAAGTGCAGTATTACAACAGACCTGGATCTGTCGTACACTATTGCAAATAATAAACTAACAATATAAGCACAGGGGAGAAGAACTTGGAAGATATGCAGATAAATATAAAGGAAAAGTACAAAATAAATTAATTGATTCATAGATTGATTGTTACATTACTAGGCTAACGACTGGCGGGGGGGGGGGGTGTATTTCTAAGCCTAGCCAAGTTTTCCTGAAAGAATAATAACATTCTTTATCCAAATAGGGCAAATTTCCTATTTCCCATCCACTGGTCTAGGTTGCACTTATTGAGTAACAGACAAACTCGGGTCTATATTAGATAACCGAAAGTTTTATTCAGCGAACACTCACATGAGCAAAAACGTTGGAAATCAAACTTCTTATTGTGGGGGGCTGCACCCCCCTCACCCCCACTAACTATATATTCCAACTCCAAGATCACACTACAGTGAGGAAAGGGCAAATATCCCACTCCTCACTGTATCACGACCCCACAAACACCCTTTCAATTTCCAGAGTTTTCGCTTATGTGAGCATTCGCTGAATAAAACTTTTGGTTATCTAATCTAGACCCGACAAACTCAGTTTCACATGAATGAGAAGCCTGTTCCATAGGAGAGGTAGTCTCTGGGACATGTATCTGTCTCTCCAGTGTGTTCTAAGTCACAGACAAAATGCTACCTAGAGCTTGAATTTCTGCGGCTGACAGAAAAAGTCTTGTAGAGAACTGGGAAACAAAGCAAAAGGATTAGAAACACACCAAGAAAGAAGAAATAGACACATTTTGGAGAAATATCTATAAGACACTGTGGAACATAACAAAGATGCTAAATGGATAGAAGTAGTAAGAGAAACAGAAGTTCAAATGTGCAGGATATGAGATGGGATGAAGTAACATTCAGAGAAACTGAAACAAAATTAGAAAAGCTCCTAAATGTAAACCCCAGGCCCAGATGCACCACCTAACTTCTGGCTAAAAGTATTAACATCTTTACATGAACGTTTAGCCCTGAGCAAGAATTGCTTATATGTGCAACCCAAACAAACACCAGCCTGGTTAACAGCAAGGAAAATTATACTTAGGAGTGAACCTGCAAGCTATTTTAAAAATGGTAGACCAATATCTTATCTTCTGAAGATGTTTATAATCATTTAGAAGAAAACTCAATCATGGCAATAGAACAAAATGGTAACAAAAGAAAGTTATATGGAGCAAAAGATCAGTTGTTGGTAATTAAAGTCATAATGGAAAGTTTTAAAAAGGAAGAATCTATGTATGGCTTGAGTAGATTACAAAAGAACATTTGACAGCATCTCTCATTCATGGTTAAAGGAGTGCTTATGGATGTATAAACTGATCAATTACATTACAATGACCATGAGACAGTTTCAAACCACTTTACAGCTAACGATAAAGGACAAATTATTATCCCAGGGCTGAAAATTCAAAGGGGGGGTATATTCTACTGCGCTTTTGTCTTGCCCTTAACCCACTAAGCTATGTGCTTAATAGTACAATAAAACTATCCAAGAGGTACTACTGAACACTATATAAAATAAAAAAACTTTAAAAGTGGAAGGAAAAATAACTAGAAAAACATATTTCCGATTTGAGCGCTTTCTCTTTTTTAATATTCGAACTTCATCAGAAATCCTGCAGTATTCAAACATGAGTGAATAAAATTTCTAAAGTAAACAGCCTAAAATACAAGAGAGAAAGCCCCACCTACAATGTTGATGTCATGCGCTATCTATTCCATTTGAGTAAACATTTTGTTTAATTTGCCATTCAGTCCATTTTAAAGTATGGGTTTACTAACATCTGCAAAAATCAGGGCAATGACCGTTT